>NC_134486.1:399417675-399681860 GCF_040206685.1 Ascaphus truei
GATTCCTTAGGAGCACCTAAATCTGGCGGTTTTATCTGATGCAAAGAGAGAAGAAAACTGCTTCAGTTATAGCCGCAGCTTTTGAGTAATCCCATTATAATACTGTGCTGACTTCCTCCTCCACCAACTCCTCAAAACTGAACAAATGGAGCAAACCGGGGCAAAAAAAGAAAGAAGCAACGTACGTACGAACCTTTGTACATTGAGGCAGAGTGACGGACAAAATAACGCAGTTTGCACCGGTTTTGAAACAATGTTTACGACACTTCATAAATATTTTCTATTGTCTAACAATCCCTCAAGTGTGTGGGTTTGAAGGTCAATTGGATAGCTATTCAAACATTGGAATAAGTAGAAGGACATACAAATGAAACAGTGAATAGGTGGGAAAAAGTGACATTACATCCAGAATGTCTCTCCTTTCAGCTCCCTATTGTGTATCTTCTGTGTGTTGCGCAGTGAACATGCTTGGCTTCAATTTTCAGCATCAGAACATTATGAATGAATGTTCCAAGGCCATGAAGGTGTCTATACTGTCAATAGAGGCCACTGTATTATAGGGGCAAAAACAGTCCGTATGAGAAGACACTTGAGACTGAGCCTCGACTTTTCACTTTCATTGGAAGCTAATGATAACAAAAGAAAAACTTTCTCTATAACACGTTCTCTATGAGATACTCTTTACTATCCTTAATTATATTTTAAAAAAAAGTTTTGAGGAAGGTACAATTATCTTAAGCTCAGCACCTGGTATTGGTAATGAATCTAAAGTTGTATTTGAATGTATTATATTTTAGGCATCAATCATAGGAAGTACTTGGTTCAACCCTGGGAAGAGGCCCCATTCTTACCAGACTTAGAATTCATTAAGGTTCACTAGTGCCAATTTAACCCAACTGCACAGAATCTCCAATTCAAGCCAATGAGAGTTGTTGTGCAGTTGTGCTGAATCTGCACTATCGCACCTTAATGAATCACCCCCCTTACAGTTCTATACATTTCTATAGTCCATTACACTGTCATCCTCATTTGTTTCAACGGAGATAAACTCTTCTCCACTGGGGTAGTTGTCATGACAGAATATTAAATAGAAGCCAATAGTTTTGTGCTGAAACTATATCCTTAGCACATCCATTCTCGACTAACGTAGCAGAACCCTATGACTTGGCATCACACAGTGGACCCTCTTAACAAAACGTGAGCTAGTGACCTTGCCTATACAAAGGAAGGTTGAATAACAGTGTCATAAATATGTACAGCATTTATTGTGTGCATTCTAGTTTGACGAAGAGAAGGAAATCCATGTCCATGCCACTTGGTAGCCGTTGATAAGAACGTTTATTTCAGAACACAATGCAGATTTTATGCAGCATCCCGCATTAACAATGTGGGGCTATGGATTTCATCCCCAGGTCTCATCACTCAACATTTGGGATCTTTCTGGCTGTGTCCTGCTTGCAAGAACAAAATAACGTGACATATGGAGAGAAAATCCATCGGTTCCAGTGCAGACAAAACAACGTTCTAACACTTTCCACGCGAGCTGACCGCACATCAGAGTGCTGTTAGAACTGGCAAAAAAAAGCATTCTTGGGGTTATTTTTTTAACCCTCTTGATGATACTTTCAGCTGATCATTAGCACTTCAATTCTCTCCAATAGAGAAGGGCATGCTATAAAAAATAAAATGTTAATCTTCTTAGTCAGTGTTTGTTTTGTGGGTATCTCCCTTAGCAGATTGCTCCTCATGTCAGTAGACACACAAATCAGGAAACTTCATCTCATACACCGGGATTGAGTGGTTTTGTGACTGGCCGTAGGCAGCGGTGATTGTACCAGATGGGCTGGGAGGTGGTCTGTAACAGAGAATGAATTAACATTAAAGATCTGCATTCTAGTGCAGGGGTGCTCAACTCCAATCCTCAAGACCCCAAAACAGGTCAGGTTTAGAAGATATCGCTGCTTCAGCACAAGTGGCTCAATCAGTCCCGGCTTCAGCAGAGGTAGCTCAATCTGAGCCACCTATGGAGCCACCTGTGCTGAAACTGGGATATCTTGAAGACCTGATCTGTTGGGGGGTGGATGGGGGCTTGAGGACTGGAGTTGAGCCCCCCTGTTCTAGCGCATCAGAAGGACACCTGGTATTTTGTTACTCAGCACAAGCTGTACCATAGCCCGTCACTCACCGTGTGTCTACTCTTTAATGTACTAACATGACGGAACTGGAATATTGAGGTACAGTACGTTGCTAGTTTTACAGTATTCACAAAAACACAATTTACAAAATGAATCAATAAAGACTATTAGGAGAATTACTGGTTGCAACTCCTCTCACTTTCTGCTGAAGAACAATCTGCTGCCGGCACAATCAGAAAGTCTACTCACCGAATGGTCAGTTCGAAGATTTGGTCAAGTTTACTTTGAAGCAACATTGCCTTGAATAAAAAAAATAAAGGGGGAAAGAAAAGGATTAGCACCATTTTCATTAGCAAATTCATGACAAGCAGTGTGAAATACAAAACTGTGTGTGTAACAGTGTGTAACAGGCCTATCCCTGTAAGGCCGCGTTCACACAGGGGGCTTCGCGACGCTGCGTACGCGCATCCACGTGAGCGCGCCTCCGTCTGCTGGGCGATGTGTGATCATCCCCAGCAGACGGAATGACCCGACACAATGCGACTTCGGGGTGGGGTGGTGGGGTGAGTTCGTTCTCTGCCCAGAACTGCCGAGTCTCTGGTCAATTTCAGCAGCCAATCAATGTAAACGTCTGGACATTGATTGGCTGCTGAAATTGACGTCACGCTGTTGCAGCCGGAGATCACAATTTCAAAAGACTCCACCTACTGCAGAAGCGTCGATGCCGTACTTTGCAGCCAATGGTAGTTTCAATACTGAACACTACGATTGTCCGCCAGGAGTCTGTCATGAACGCGCATGTCGTGTAGCGCGCTGTGTGAGCGGGGACTTAAACTGCACAAAATATGCAGTGCAAACAGGAATTAGTTTCTGACACTCACAGCTGCCTCTTGGCAAACTGCTAAGTTTTCACTTGAGAAGGCTTGAGGGTCCAGCCTTAGATACAGCACAACAGAGGATGGAATACTGTAGATGAAAACTTGTTTTCCTCCATAAGCCCAATCGGGTCTATTGTATTAAATGTGAATGAATGCATTGATACTTTCAGAGCTCAGTGCATACTGTACAGCACAGTGTATTTCAGTTTCACTTTGGTTCCTACCCTGGCTCCACAATGGGCAGCAATTTCTTCAAAAGGAGCTTTTTGAAACTTTTCCACCACCTGACGCCTCCGTTCCCGTTCTTGCTCTTCGACCGCCACGCTGTCAACTGTACGAAATAAATAAACAGGGGGAAAGTACACGTGGAACACACATGGTTAAAAAAAATAAGAAACAATGGAGTTATATAATTATTACTGTGAAAATTGGATTTTTGTTTTTGTCCAACGGGATATTAAAATAGTCTAAAATACTCTTTAAAAGACTCTTTTCGGTATGCTGTGAAGTAATTTTCCCCTCGTACAGGAAGCTTTAAGCCCTATTCAAATCAATCCAATCAAATGAAAGCACATTGAATACAAGTCTGTTTGGGTAACGCTTTAAAATGTGATAGTGCATGATACTTATCTGTATTGACCTTTATTTTGACCTTACATTCCAACTCCATATATTAAATATTGAGTACCATTGTTCCCCAGATACTTGAAGAAACCCAGGCATATCGCAGGGTTACCACAAGATTAAAATGGTAATATACTGTATACTACAGTATACCCCAACATACAGTACCACAAAATAAATAACTATTGAGCCTGCTATGTGTGTAATAACTTGTAGTCACATTTACTGATCAGTGACAAAAGAGCGTTTCGATTGAAACACAATTCAAGCCCTTTAATTGTGAGTATTATTTGTGGGTATTATTTGTTGTGCAGTGTATTGTGTAGTGCAGCGTTTTTCAACAGGGGTTCCTAGGAACACTTGGGTGTAGTACGGTATGTTACATTTACGGGAGTTATGATTTTTTTACTTTGTAGTTATTTTTCTCCTAGATTTAATCAATGTACTGTATTTATAGTAACAATGATGCAAAACCAAATCATTTCAGGGCCGTGCAAACGTCTAGCAGCTGTTTCCACCATGGAATAAGTTTAGAATCAAGTTGTGTTACATTTTAGTGGACCAACAAGAGAGTTCTTCCGAGATGTAATAGTGTATTGTACAGGTGCAGGATCTTCTTTATGCGTGCTGGGTATCTTGACAACAGACCTTGCACCTGTACCGTGTCACTCCTCATTTCTGGATGCATGCCATTGTTTCCTGAGAAGATGTAGGCCAACTCACATTACCGAGAACCATGGGAATACAAGCATAATCCCGCAGTTCCATAGAATGTGAAAGCCATGGGCCATCAAAGCCTCGGCATTCCAAGCTATCGGCTGCTTGAGGCTGGAGACAACTCCCTCACCATTTTTGGTCTCTAAGACACAGATCTATTAGCCAGAAAGGTTTATGGCGTCTGACCCCTGAGATAGATTTTGCCACAGAGAAAGTCAGAGATTAGCGATGGTATCCAAAGATGCTAAATTGGATGTATCCCATTAAACTGAAGAGTTACAAAATAAATATACAGTACTGCATAGTACGTAACTACTTTCAAAATCCCTCATTCGTTTGTAGGGCAAAGTTGGGGTGGTACTGTACATTATATTGATGCTCAGAGACATGTTCAAAATGACTCAACGACTTGCCTACAAAATGGCTTTGATAAGTAGGCCTCATTGTAACAAAATACAGTATACGCAGCATCAGCTGATATTGATGCACTTACCAATGGCTTTCTTTAAAGTTTCAAACGTGATCTCTTCCGCAGGTGCCCTCTGGGAATAGGAAAAAAACAGATTTATAACATGCAATATAGACAAAACTCCTTGACATACAGAGGTCATTTCGCTTAAAAAAAATGAAAAATGTTAAATCGCCATCCTGTGATCAGAAAGGCATCACGTGCTACATGTCATTTTATGCAAAATATTTCACCTACACTCAAAAATACATACTAATACATATATCATTTAATATAGGTTACCGAAGGTTAATTGTGCAACTACAAATTAAGTTACTTATAAGATTATCCACAAATATGTTTTCCATTTTTGTGCAATAACTTCTGTTCTATGCGTTTATTATACTTTCAGATGATTTGTTTAAGTTGCCGTAATAATCGTTGGATTGTTCGAAGCAGAGGGTCCCGCTGAGTTATTTCCTACTGTCAGATTTATACATACTAATAAATGCAATATCACTGTGTGACGTATACGTCAAATACTCGTGGTAATCACAATTCTATAAGTAAGTGATAGAATGTATATATACCTCCTCTTTTTCAGGACTGTTTCGTGATTCCACTTCAACCTGTAGAGAAATTGTTTCACCTATGCTTTTCCTCTTTGACAATCGATCTTCATCTTCAAAACAGAAAGACATCACAACATATAACGCTAGTGACCACTGAAACAGCAACTACCTACACACCAACATGGTTTAATGCAATGCAGATGCAGCGGCCGTTATTCGAACATTTCACGGAGCCGTTTTCGTGTGCTCTGCTGTATTCCACACGGCATTCTCGCCGCCAATCACACCAGGCACACCTGTGGTTGATTTGTTTGAATTTCATGGGTTCTGATTTCTTTGGGTGCAATTCTTTGCGTATCCGTGGCAGAAATGAATGAATTGTAATGTGTACAGTACTGTGCTACTGTGTCAATTTGCAGGTGTTTAAAAACCAGAACACTAAAAATGCCATTTTCTGCACTCGAGATAAAAACACGAGACAACATGCGTGGAGACATAGTATACGGTTCGGCACACCAAACCCACCTTAGCAAACTTGACACCCTCTACAATTCAATACGCCGTTTTGTTCTCCAATGCAATTACAACACACATCACTGCGCAATGCTCAAAGAACTAGATTGGTCATCACTTGAGTCTAGGCGCAAAGTTCACCTTTCCTGTCTTGCCTTCAAATTCTTTCTGGGCAAGCTACCCGTCTACCTGAACAAGCTCCTCATCCCTACCACATGCAGCACTTATCACCTGAGATCAGACTCCAAAAGACTGTTCATGGTCCCAAGGCTCAAGAAAGTATCCGTCCGTTCCTCCTTCTCTTACCGTGCACCCCAAAACTGGAACAACCTACCGGAGACTCTCACATCCACCACCAGTTTAAGTTCTTTCAAAACCAAAGATGTCTCACATTTTAATGTGGTCTGTAACTGTTGCATATGCCCATAATTTATAGTATCTTAACTGTGCATGCAATGTCTTGTATATAATGTATACCCTGTTCACTTATGTAACTGTATTTGTAACCATGTATTATTTGTAATTTAACTCTATGCCCTGGACATACGTGAAAACGAGAGGTAACTCTCAATGTATTACTTCCTGGTAAAACATGCTATAAATAAAAAAAAATTAAGGCGGTAAGGTTGGAAGAAATCACGCGCCATGACATGGGTATTCCGAGGTATGCAACGCGTGAAATGTTCGAATAACGGTCGCCGCATCTGTATTTCCTGATACGGAAATGCATACAGTGTAAGGCCGCGCTTATAGTGCTGGCGACGGCGACCGATGACGTCACCTGTCGCCGTTGCCACCCACGATAGTTGTAATTTGGTTTTTAGCGACGGTCGCCAATGACGTCACCAAAGGGGGCGGGCCGCGGTCTCTGATTGGTTTAGAGACAGTCACATGTGGAGAATGCCTCTAAAAAAATAAAATAGACTTGGCTACCAATTTTTTTTGCCGCGACATGGCCCCATCGCGCTTACTATAAGCGCTGGCGACGGACTCAATGTATTTGTTTTCGAGCTACGTAACGTCGCCATCGCCGTCGCAAGGCACTATAAGCGCAGCCTAAGAGGTGTTAGAAGTTTTACTAGAACAATGCCATTAACATACTAATCACCACAGGTTCCCGTTAGAAAGCATTGCTGTTCTTGGACCACATTTTGCACCAGTACTGATGCTGGGAGACGTTGATGCCTATCCCCCTGAGTGCTTCTCTTACAATAGCTCGCTTGATATCTGGGGATGGTGAATGTTACTATGCCTGACATTTTGTCTCATTGAATTGGCTATGGCTAACAAGCTTCAATCTGTCTCACTGAAGCAGGTTTCTTTATGATCTTCAATTTTACATCATCAAAGCAGCAATTCATGTGCTTTTTTAAATTTATTTATTTTTAACAAGGTTTTGTCTCAGGGGGTCCCCGGAGCTGAAACTATTGATTTCGTCTCCAGTGACCCCCTGCTTCCCGAGATACAGAGACCTCCAAAGGGGCGCCGGTGTCTGGCAAAGTTTAAAGCTCCCGCGTCACGCGGGCCAATAGGAAGCTGGACACGATGACGTCACAGCCTCCCATGGACCAGCAGCATGCGGGAGCTTTGAAACTACTGTACCATTGTGTCATCCCTACTAGCCGAGCGGAGCGGCTAACGAAACCCCCTATGGAGGTAAGTATCTCCGGAAGCAGGGAGTCCACGGAGCTGAAATGAATGGGGTTCAGCTCAGGACACCCCCTGATTTAATGCTATGTTTAAAAAAAAAAAAACACATGCTTGTATTGCCTCTTTAAAGATGCCACTGAAGTTTCAGACTGCAACGGTATCTATCTTGCAACTCCCTAGCATTCCTTCCACTGGCAAAAAAGAAATAAGAGAAGCAGAACGCATCTGATACCAGGCGGTCAAGATTGGAAGTTGGATGATGAACAGAGTGCAATTCCAGCAGAAGGGTCAACTGAACATGATTTAGAGATTGCCTTTATGCTCACGAATGCATTTTTTTTTTTGCTCTTTGTTACATTTGGGCTAAATTATGACACCGGGAGCTGGAGGTGCATGCACACTACCAGATAACATCATTGTATCTATGCGTATACTCTTATTTCACTTACTATTTGTGTATACATGCAGTATACTTTAGTATGTTATCACAATAGACTTCTTAATGACGCAAGCTATATTGGTCCATGGGATTGGGTGTTTGTGTAACCTGTTCCCAACGCTGGGGATTCAGAGAAAGCTTACCTGTTAGCTGAGGCACATACGGTGTGCTCAGTCTGTCCGAATTGTAACCGCTCCCTCCCAGTACTTCACTGATTGTACTCTGCAGGAACAGCAGCTCTGTTTCTAAGTGGTCCACATTGTTTGATAACCTGTACAAAAAAGTCAACTAAGTTTACATGAACAAAGCAAAATCAATAAAAGGGAAATATGAATAAAATAAAAATCTAGCAGAAACTTTGCAGATAACAGACCAGAACTTAAAAAAAAAATACTTGTTTAATGTATTTTGCAATGACGTTATATTGTATTGTATATTGTGTTTATGTTTATTATTAGCCCTATTAGCCACCTTTGGCTAGTAGGGCTAATGGCCAGTACTGTAGAGGGGTGGTTAGGTTTGTTGAGGGTGAAGCAGAGGGGGTGGGTTATGGAGTTAGGTGCCACGGGGAAAAAGGTTAAGCCCCCCCCCACCCACAGTGGGGTTACAGGGGTGGTTAACCATTTGTATACCATAGCGGTTGTACCAATATGACATACAATGGGTGGTAGGGTATTTCTATGAAACCCTTGGCTACCTTAGTGACCATGAAGGCATGCGCAATGTATGCCTTCTATGGCTCCCAGGGGGTTCATTCATTTTGTTTCATTAGGTACGCAGATGCCAGGTATATACTACATATATACTGTCTTCCTTAGCATATGGCTAACGTGAGCCAGCATTACTGGCAGCAATCACCGGGGGGTGTCTTATCCCGATGTTAGCTGGCTAATGAGGCGTTAGGTAAATGCAAACGAGGGGTCTAACGCATGTTGTTTTTGGATACATTTACCTTTTGCGATTGTCGTTAAATTCAGGGAACCGAAGTCCGTTTACTATTTAGGTAACGTGGCGTTCATTTGCCCCGACTAAACGGAGCTTTGTGGATCGACCCCTTTTTTATTGACTTCTGCACACTTGTTTATGCAAATATATACAAATACAGAGCAGCAGCCGCACAGAATATGCACATTGTGGGCCTGGTTCGCTAAATTAGAGACAATTCTTCTTGTATACGCGCACTAATAAAGTAACCAACAGGAATTTAGTCTATTCGAAAACTTCATTTGTACCAGGAATAAGATTTAGGCCCAAATTACTAAGCAGTGCTATTCCACAAGACAGCGGTTATCTCGCGGGGAACCCCTAAACACTGTGCTCAGTTGGTGAGCCACCCCTAAAACTGGACCGGGGCAAGAAAAACAAAGAACAGAAAGTCACAGGAGACAGACAGACGGTCAGAGGGGGCAGGGAGTCAGGAATCAGAGGGAGCAGGGGAATAACAGGAGTCAGAAAGGGTGCAGGGGAGTCAGAGAGGAGTCAGAGAGGGCACAGGGGAGTCAGAGAGGGCGCAGGGAAGTGAGAGTGGGTGCAGGGGAGTCAGAGAGGGTGCAGTTGAGTTATGCTCAACTTTCTATTCAGTATACTTATGCTTCAATACACTGAGAGACCTTGCTTTTTCCTTTTATTCTATTATTGATGCTGTTTTTAAATGTTTTGTGTTTACACGAGGATAACACATTTATGCACACTTAGAATAATTCATTTTTTTTCTGTTGAATCATGTTAAGCACACGGTAATTTTGGTTGCCTAGCAATGGTCACACCTGGGTGTCTGGCGCCATTTTCCCAGGACCCCCCACCCTCCTCCTGAGTGCTCTGCCGACAGGAACCTCCCACCCAGGAGAGCACCCACAGACTCTTTTAACAACTGCAAACCAAAACCGGAAGTGACACGTTGCCCACCGGAAGTGACACGCTGCCCACCAAAAGTGACATCGCCGAGCCCGCGATCGACGCAAGCAAGGAGGCTACCAGCTGGGGAGGGTTCCCTGGAATATCGGCGTCGCTGCGGGGACGGAGGCGGCGAGAGGTTATACTCACGATGTCCATTACCTTGTGATATTTGCCTTTTATTGCCGTGCTTATTGTAAGTGCGATTCTTATTTACTTTTACAATAAACTTACTGTTACTTACTGATCTGCGCTATGGATGCACTTTATCTCCTGCACTGAGGTACTGTACATCTCTCCTGAGAAACTACACCAGTCACGATTGAGCCAGTTTTGGAATTGCGCTTTTATTTCCTACACATTGCGAGTAGGCATTTTATATGAGCCAAGACTCACTTATAATCTCTGACCACAAACATAAGCATTTAGATATTAGTTTTTGTTGATTTTCTCCCATGCTCCTCCCTGGATTGTGAGAAGAATTGCAGTTTTTTGGGGACCAGTGAAGGCAGGCTCTACCAGAGGGTTTTGAGCAGGGAGTTGCAACTTTATTTAATTTAATTGTTCACCTTGCATTATAGCACTTATTGTTGATCACTTTATTGTTAGTGACCACTCTTTGTGGGAGCGCCTTAATTATCACTTCTGTGTGTTATTTCTAATCATGCAGTAAATTTGATAAGATTTATTCTCAAGTCCCTTGGAGTGCGGGATTATTGTTTTAGAATTTGTGGGATAGTCTCCTAACACAGGTGTATATACTAATGCTGCAAGAGAACTCAAACATGCTCAGAATAGACATAAATCTATCCAAAATACAAAATAAAGGCAAGATCCAATAGGGTTCCAGGTTTTACGGCAGATAGGAAAACGGGAATATATGGTGGTTCTGCCATAAAATGCTGTTTTTTTCTATGTCTAAATCATATACTGAACACTGCAGGGTGAGCCAGGAATGCAGCCATTTCCAGTATACTGCAAATGTCTAAATAATATATAATGTGGAGGAACACTGACACAATACAGGGATAAAACCATTAGAGAAAGAAGCAAAGGAAATCCCTGCTCTGAAGAGTTTAAAATCTAAGTGGCACAGTGGGAGAAAAAAAGTATAGTGGGAGTTACTTTAAGTGCATTTGAAACAGTAGTACTGTGGATAAGTGGGATGATTGAAAGGGTGATGAGTCACTGTTTATCAGGCTCTTCAAAAGTACTGTGCTAGTCAAAACATACAGTAAATACTCACATGGAAAATTGTTACTTTAAAAAAGAAAAATACAGTGTTTCTATAGTTCGTTTGAACAGAGATCCGCCAACGGTGGTCCGTGGGTCCAGGGGATCCGCGCAGAGCAACTGAGAACTCCTAAACAAAAATATGTTTACTACCGTATTTAATTTATCTTGGCATTTCAAAATAATCGGCATATATTTATTTTATCACCCCCAATATGGAAACGGCTCGTGTATCAAAACGTTGTAGGAAAAAAGATAATGAGACAACCCGTCTCAAACTAGTGTTACACAGCCCGCAGCAACAGGTGGATATATGAAATCCAGGTATATGCAGTGAGCTTAATAGTACAATGCAGGAACTAGATCATAACCATTTACAGGCATACCCCGCACTAACGTACGCAATGGGACCGGAGCATGTATGTAAAGTGAAAATGTACTTAAAGTGAAGCACTACCTTTTTCCCACTTATTGATGCAATCGTCATATACGTGCGTAACTGATGTAAATAACGCATTTGTAACAGTCTCTATAGTCTCCCCGCTTGCTCACAGCTTCGGTACAGGTAGGGAGCAGGTATTGCTGTTTAGGACGTGCGGACAGGCGCATGCGCGAGCTGCCGTTTGCCTATTGGGCGATATGTCCTTACTCGCGAGTATACTTAAAGTGAGTGTCCTTAAACCGGGGTATGCCTGTATAGTGCTTTAGTGAGCGTCATATTGGATAACCAGATGATGTCATGAACAAAACCCCTTTGACGACAAGATAAGTCTCTTAGCAATCCGGTCGGGGAAAAATCATTATAACACAGATGAGGGTGAAGGAGCTTGCATGAGCGGCGGGTGAATAAATGGATCCCAATCAAGAGCGGACCCTCCCCACTTCACTCGCTCCTAAGGCGAAAATTGTAGATAGCCCCCTCTGTGTGTAGCTGCAATACGATGATAGCAATGTAGAAAAACATGATTACTCACAGCACATACAGTAGGGAAGATCAAAAGTCCCAGAAGAATGCGGGCATCTCTGCGTTGGTATAGAAGCAAGTAGTAATCCTGAGCAGCCAGGCAGTCAGGTAGAGAAGAGCACAGGTCAAAAGAACAGACACAGTGTAAGATGCCAAAGAGTCTTTGATAAAGCGCCTAAACAGAGCGAAACGCGTAAAAGGATCACTCCTGCTCATCTGTTCGTGTTGTGTATGATTTCCTTACAAGAATAAATCCTACGTTTTATTGGCATCTTACACTGGTTCCCGTTTTTTGAGCTGTGCTCTTCTCTACCTGGCTGCTCGGGAAAACTACTTGCATCAAAACGTTGTATACTGCGTGCAAACAGTAATGTCATGCTCAGATACAAAACCATACGTGCATTATTCAATGCACTGTGTGTGGTTTGTATGGGACGCTGATGGTATGAGAATTTAGTGCTTTTCAAAGAAAAATTAACAATTGTTGGAGTTGTCCACGTGCAGAAATGGATTTGCGGTTGAAAGCGGGAAAGGTGAAAAAGAATTCTAATGATCGAACAAGTGGTGGTGAAATCGACGAAGAGTTAAAAAACGATGATGTGACTATCCGTTTATCAGGAACCCGTATGAATACCGGTAATGAACAAAACACAACAAAACGTCGTAAAACGGTAAGAGAATACGACCCGAGTTACATTCATTTAAGCTTCAGGTGAACCGGTGAACAAAATGAACCAAGGCCGGAATGTGTGGTTACGCTACGCAGTGCTCGCTAACGAAATTTGATTCTTCACTACGGCGGTGCATCGTATCTTCCTCCGGTGGGAGGAGTTCCTGCTGGCTAACGAGAGCTGGAAACCTGTAAATCTCTGCGTAATTCACAGAGAAATCATCCTGCTACAAAGACAGGGCTCCGGGATCATTTAAATGCAAACTGAATGAGTTAAAACAAGGGAAAGTAACGTTGTTTCCTCATCCACCAGTATCCGAAAAGGCGCTGGAAGCTTCATACCGTACAAGTCTTCGTATCGCCAAAGCAGGGAAGGCTCACGCTATTGGGGAAGAACCTATTCTGCCAGCAGCTAAAGAACTTGCGTTTATAATGTGTAGAGAGAAGATAGCATATGATGTGTGAAAGACATTCTTATAAAACGTGTGAACAACAGCAGGCATTTTGTATTGCAATTAGACGAGATGACTGATATTGCTCACATGGCAAATCTTCTGACATACATCAGGTAAGAATGGGAAGGGACTGTACTTGAAGATATTTAGTTTTTTCATTCAATGAAAACAAGAACAACCGCCAAACAACTTTTCCAGTTATTGTGAAGGAACACAGTATTGCATTGGACTATGTACTGACGGTGAACGAGCAATGACAGGAAGGCATTGTGGGTTAATGGTTCGAACCCGTGAAGTAGCTCCTAATACCAG
The DNA here is from genome assembly GCF_040206685.1 of Ascaphus truei. NCBI lineage: Eukaryota > Metazoa > Chordata > Amphibia > Anura > Ascaphidae > Ascaphus > Ascaphus truei. The sequence continues at coordinate 399,431,179 of NC_134486.1, forward strand.
GCGGGTGCACTGTAGCATTCGCCGAGAAGCACTGGCGCCCAGGAACAAAGCCATTGGAAATGAAGAATTTTTGGGACTCTGCGGTGAAAACTGTTAATTTCACAAAATCTAGACACACGAATTCAAGAATGTTTAGTGTACTGTGTAATGAAATGGGGAGTGCTCGTGTACAACGTCTTCATACAGAAGTGTAGTGGTTGTCAAGAGGTAAAGTACTTACTCGTTTGTTTGAGCTACGTTCTTATTTCGAAGCAACAGTTTGAAGATTACTTTCCAGTAGAAGCTGAACCACTATTTGAGCTGCCCTCTGATTTTTCTAGTAAGGCACAGGAGTGCTTGTTTGAGCTATCATGCGACTAATCATTACAGTTTGTATTTAAAATCACATTCCCAAATTGAGTTTTGGGTTCAAAGAACCGAAAAATACCCAGAACTTGCAGACAAAGCAGTATCTTTTCTTTTGCCATTTGCTACTACCTACGTATGTGAGTCCGGATTTCCGTTCTTTATCGTCCTGAAGGCCAAAATCAGAAGCAGGATGATTATAACATAACACCCGACACCCCTGAACTTTGCTCAAAACAACAGCACGCCCATCTCATTAAAAATATTATATTGCATTTTTTAGTTAATAAAAACATTATTTAAATATTATCCATAAAGAACAAATTGTTTTTTCTTCAATGTTTTTTTTTTTAATGCTAAATAAATTATGAATAAAGCCTACTGTATTCAAATTTTAATTGTATGCATTTATATTTAAGTTTATTTTTTATTTATTACACGGCTATCCAAAGCATTGCACTTTATAATAGTTAAACAAAATACAGAAAGGTTATTAAGTGGTCCATCGAGAACCTCAGAAGTTTGCAAGTGGTCAACAAGAAAAAGTTGGCGAACCTCTGCCTTAGAACATGGCAATCTTATCTTTACATGACAATGCATTGCATCAAGTGCTGTAAACTGTATAATCACAATTAACCTCACCCCAATATTCACTATAGGACTGAACAGTGGAGTCCAAATGGGTTTCAGGATAAAAAAAAGTTGAGTAAAGTATAGTAGTGATCTAACGTAGGGTCTTTGTAATCTTAGACCCGTATATACTGTACTGCAATTGACGCCCTGGGTAGATCCACAAAGCTCCGTTAAATCAGGGCAAACAGCCATCACGTTACCTATTTAGTTAAAACAACCGCTGTTAGAGCCCCCGTTTGTATATGGCTAATGGGGCATTAGCCAACTAACGTCTGGATAAGATATCCCGGCACTAGGGTCGCATTAGGCATATGCTAAGGAATATGAATATGCCAGATATATATTGCGATGCGATATATACCTGGTATCTGCCTTCCCAATACAAAAATATGAATGAAATCCTTGGAAGCCATAGTGGCCATAACAGCATACACTATGCATGACTTCAATGTCACCAAGTAGCTACTGCGGTTAATACTGTATAAATAGCCGAACTACTCTACAACCCATTGTATGTCATAGATGTACATCAGTCTGTGGCAAATAAGGCGTTAACCACGCCCCTCCCTGTGGCGACCTAATCTCCCTTCCTGAGGCACCTACCGCCATAACTTACCCCACCCCTCTACAGCACTGGCTACTGTATTAGCCTTACTAGCCAAAAGTGGCTAATAGGGATAGAGGCCATCAACACAATATACTGTACAAGAACATCCCAGGCAATAACAAAAAATTAAAAATACAATTACACGTGTGTGTGTGTGTGTGTGTGTGTGTGTGTGTGTGTGTGTGTGTGTGTGTGTGTGTGTGTGTGTGTGTATATATATATATACATATACCCTTGATCCCTTGCGCATTATCTAAAGTCATACCTAGGCTCTTCCATAAATACGTCCTCTGGAAGTAAATAGGGGGCCTCCTTTCTCATTTCTATGACCTGCAGTAGGAAAAAGAGAAAAATAAGTGGTCAGTAACACTTTATAGTAATTATACTCTCATACCTCTACTTATACTAAGAAGAACATGTCATACAGGTTATAAAATAATCTATTCATTCAAATTTCCTGGCTGCAAAGTTGAGGCAACACCAGTGTATGAAAAAACCCTGCTCCGGATGTATCAAAAGAAAAAAATATATTGCTTTTTAATCTGATTCCTTTTCTTTGGTAAATCTGATGCTTTTTTTTTTAAATTTGATTTGATTAAATGATTTATACAGTATTTGTGGCATGAAAACAAAACCGGATATATAGTATTGTTTTTGAACATTAAAAACAATAAAGGAACAATAGAGTTTTAAACATAAAAAGTAGTGATATTCCATGCATCAAGTAAAAAAATGCCCCCTTGTCTAACCTTTTTTGCTCCTTCCACTCCTTACTCCAAGACTCTTCTCGGTGTCCTCACTCCCCCTAAGCAAGGCTCTCCCCCCCTCCCATTTCATACATTTAATGTTGACTGAAAACTTAATTTTTCAAGGAAGCCTACGTTATGTGACATTTCCCTGATATCTGCATGCTTCTTCGTCCTTCCTCTACCATAACCCCCACTGTCTGTTACCAAGACAAAGTCTCCCAGCTCCTCACTTTACGGACAATACCCTTTTTAGTCACACACCAATCTCTTTCTCCCATTGTGCCTTATGTGTCCACTCCACCTTCCTCTTAGATTGTTAGTTACTTAGAGCATGTTCTCCCTTCCCAACAGTGCATGTGTATGTTAATGTTGTTATTTTATTGTTGTTGCATTTACACCCCCATTGTAATATTCAAGAGAATTGAGGTATGTTGCCAGGTCACAAATAAAGGAGAATAATTATTTGACCATTGCCTGTGCAACCATCCCTCTTCATCCATTGCTTCCAGCATAAAACATCTAAAAAGAACAGGTGCCGTATCTAACCTCGTGAATGTGCTGGCAGAAGGCTGGCACGGTGGTGAGCTGGCTGATCAAGTTCAAGTAGGCAGCACAGAGAGCATACATGGCACAGCGATTATACACAGGGAGGTTATCTTCGTTGTTGAGAGCCAGTTCCTGTAAATACATCGTATTAATAGCACAACAGAGCAATTAGGTCTCTAAATGTAAATAATTGCTTTGCATTCCATTTGCAAAATACAGCTTCTTGGTCCATTTCCCACATTCCAGCCACTTGGTGAATGTTGTGTGTAAATACTTGACTGTTAAAGGTTATGTGCATTAAACCAGAGCAACTGTAAAAATGCGAGCAATGTGGGGAAAATAGGACCTACAGGCTAATAACCCTCATTTGTTATAAGCTTTTCTTAAATGAACAGTACAGTACCATATAGCCAGATCCAAAACAACTTTCAACCAAATGCTGCCTTCTACTCTTCATTGTGAAATGTTCCAGTCGCTTTTTATTTTGGAAATAGGGGGCAACTTGATCAAGTGCCTGTAGTGGTTAGTGCAGTCGATCCAGCGTTATCTCCCACTGACTTGAATGAGAGTTAACGCCAGATCAGGTGCGCTAATCTGTTGATGAATCTGCACCAAGAACTGCAGAAAGTGTTTACAAAATATGCAAGGCAAACTAATGTGCTAACCATGACAGTCTAGTTGAATAATTATACTTAAAGTACAGTACAGGCATACCCCGGCTTAAGGACACTCACTTTAAGTACACTCGCGAGTACAGTAAGTACATGTCGCCCAGTACACAAACGGCAGCTCACGCATGCGCCTGTCAGCACGTCCTGAACAGCAATACCAGCTTCCTACCTGTACCGAAGCTGTGCGCAAGGGAGACTATAGAGCATGTTACAAATGCTTTATTTACATCAGTTATGCACGTATATGACGATTGCAGCACAGTACATGCATCGATAAGTGGTGGAAAAGGTAGTGCTTTACTTTAAGTACATTTTCGCTTTACAAACATGCTCCGGTCCCATTGCGTACGTTAATGCGGGGTATGCCTGTATGTAGCCAGGAGTATTGGCCTGCTTAAGCTTTGTGCGAATTATCATCTTTTAAGACTTCAAATTGTGGCAGAACTTCACAGAACTTATTGTGATGTTACAAAGCCCGCTTCGTCGGGTTTATAACCTATTTGAAAGATACACAATTTACATAGTGTAGTGTTAGGGTCAGAAACACTGTATGAAATTTGCCACAAAGTGTCCGTATACATAAAATACACAATACAGAAAATATAGGTAATAAATAGAGATTCCACTGTTTTTGCCTTATCCCTAGAAATAAAAACACTAACCATACTGCAGAAAAAAATACAATTTCTGACAGTAGTAACCAATGAATAAATAGCTTGTGTAATTCTAATCATCTATGTTAACAAATGTCATTGGGGCATTACATTGAGACCTCTTACTGGAATACCCTGGTAGCCAAATACGGCTCCCCAGAGCTAAGAGTAGAGAAGTGCATCTCTGGAGGACCCCCATTTAGAGGCTCAAGAAGCTTAGCATGCTACAGTTCCATAACATTTCCCATTCCTACCTGCACTGCTAACACCAGGCGGATAAGGTCAACCACAACTTCTTCATTCGCCAACTCAATACTTATCATCATTAGCAAACCATAAAGAGCCTCGTAATGCGTCTGCATGTTACTCGGTTCATTACAGCTCAGGTAGATGTGTCGGTAAAGTTGCTGAGAATGCTAAGACCAAAAAAAAAAACATAGAGCAAGGCATTATGGGAAATAACACAGAATGGCCGATTTAAATAGTCACTTCAGCATTGAAGGGCAAACATTGATGTAAAAATAGGACAACCGATGGAAAAAAGGAAACACAAAATAATTAAATTATTGTACAAGAACACACTAATGACCCACCCAAAAAATACTCTTAAATTGTTGGTAATAAAGAGGTTTTCACATCCAGATGATATAAAAATAAAAATAAGAGAGAAAACACAATAGTGTTATTCTGTATGTATTCAATATAGATAGAGATGGTATAATGCACTCACATTAGGTAAGGAAAAACAGGCATCTCGGTTAATCAGTTTAACCAAACTGTAGTAAGGAAACGTCAGGAGTCAGGATACTTCTTATATGGTCTCTGACGGCAGGATATTTCCAATTTCTCCCAGGCTTACAGGCAGCAGGATATTATGCGGATATAGAGAAATAAACACACATAGTGTAATACTGTATATATAGATATAATTTCTATAACCATATAGTGCATCAACTCACATTGTGTGTATAAGTAATACGCCTCTAGGTTGTTAAAGTAACCAACTTTTGATGTCGTCTGGAATCACAGGGAAAATTCCAGGCAAGAAGAGGAAAAGGATGCAGGAAAAGGTAGAACAAACTTTATATAAATAAAAAGCACTTACAGAGCTGAAAACATAAAATTAACCCACGGTAGTCCAAAACATGTAACCCCACTCTCCGTAAAACCGAGTGCTGGCCATGCACCCAGGAATACCACACTGAGGGGGTACAGAGCTTCAGACAGCTCCTCAAAGTCTGTAGATAGTCAGCAGCTGGCTCTAGAAGATTGCCTCAACGCGTTTCGTCTGAAAGGCAATCTTCTAGAGCCAACTGCTGACTATCTACAGACTTTGAGGAGCTGTCTGAAGCTCTGTACCCCCTCAGTGTGGTATTGCTGGGTGCATGGCCAGCACTATGTTTTACTGATAGTGGGGTTACATGTTTTGGACTACCTTGGGTTAATTTTATGTTTTCAGCTCTGTAAGTGCTTTTTATTTATATAAAGTTTGTTCTACCTTTTCCTGCATCCTTTTCCTCTTTTTGCCTGGGATTTTCCCTGTGATTCCAGACGACGTCAAAAGTTGGTTACTTTAACAACCTAAAGGCATATTACTTATACACACAATGTGAGTTGATACACTATATGGTTATAGAAATTATATCTATATATACAGTATTACACTATGTGTGTTTATTTCTCTATATCTGCATAATATCCTGCTGCCTGTGAGCCTGGGAGAAATTGGGAATATCCTGCCGTCAGAGACCATATAAGAAGTATCCTGACTCCTGACGTTTCCCTACTACAGTTTGGTTAAACTGATTAACCGAGATGCCTGTTTTTCCTTACTAAATGTGAGTGCATTATACCATATCTATCTATATTGAATACATACAGAGTTACACTATTTTGTTTTCTCTCTTATTTTTATATCATCTGGATGTGAGTGCGCATTGGATCCTCCTATTCTACGCCATCTCTAGTGGTCGAAGAACCCACTTATCCCCCTCTGCTGCACCCACCAGTTTCTGCCTACATCTTTAAATTGGGACTATAAGTATCCTATTTATATTCACAGTATTTCCTTACGCTTGTTTTCTTGTTTTTATTCAATAAAGAGGTTTTGTATTCAAACTAGGAAAATAGGGAGGCGCATGCGCGACGACTAACGGAATGGAAGCCTGATTCCAGAGCCCCGAATTCCCTGGCACATTAAAGTATTAAAAACAGCCTAAAATCAACAGCAGATCTATCACTGGAGCCATATACTAACATTGGAGAAGATCAGGATGTCAACCCGAACAAAAACACGAAGAACCTCGCCGAATCTTACGGACTACTTCCAGAGTAAGGACCGCGTGAGAGCGGGTGGACCCGTGGCCCCAGCCTCAGGCAGGGGGTCTGATTCTGAGCGGGAGATGGAGGAACGGAGGGCTGGGAGAGATCGAGACCTGGTCAATAGAAGTGACCTCAAGGCATTTGTAGGCGAAATCAAGTCCATCTTTCAGTCTGAGATGGCTGAATTGCGGAAAGATATCAATAGCATAGGCAATAGAACAGACGAATTAGAGAAGAGACTGGATGCCACGATAAAAACCCTACACAAAACAGAGAAATCATCTGAAGTCCCTAGTGTCGGACCTAACTGAACGGCAGGAGGACTCAGAAAATAGAGACCGAAGGAATAATATTGTCAGGGGGGTTTCAGAGGCCATTTCAGATGAAGAGGACAAAATGGCTGACTAACACAATGCCTGACAAATCTGAGGCAGAACTTAAGCTTGATCGTTGCAACAGAGCCCTGCGCACCAGACCCCAAACTGAAGACCCCCCCGCCCCCCGAGACATTATAATGCGCTTTCAATATTTCAAAGTGAAGGATGCGTTATGCCAAATTACAAGGAACACACCATCAATTCGAATTGAGGGAATTAAACTCCAGATTTTCCAGGACCTATCCCCGGTCACACTAAAGAGAAGGAGGAAAAGGCTGCAACTTATAACAAAAATCTTTCATGACAAGGGGATCCGGACAGGTGGATTTTCCTGTTCGGATTAAAGGTGGAAAAGCTATCTCTATGAAAGACCTAGACGAGGGAGAAGCCTTTCTTGACAAACTGGGCCTAAAAATGGATTCCACTCACCACGATTCAGAAGAGGGGTCTGCTCCTGACACAGCATGGAAGGAAGTGAGGAGCACTGCATGTGGGAGGAAGGATAGAGAGGCTAATCGATACCAATTGAGACCAATTAAGCTCTTAAAGGGGCATCATCCCATTCAGACTATCTAAACTTATAAAAAAAATTAACTGTGCAAAGTGGTACTGCACCCTCTGAATACAGCCCAAAAGGAACTCACCGGTAAGGAAGAGGCACACCCAGACCGACTATATGGAGGAGATGGTGGCCCGTGTCGGAGGAGGAATGTGGAGGACTAGGCAGACAGACCAAGGATACAGCAAGCATCTGACTACCCGAAGGCAGAGATCACCGGGCTGTATGGAGAGGAAGGGAGGGTGTTTATATGGAGCGGGCAAGGGGGGGAAGGATTGTGCAGGGTAGTCAGTGGAATTCTTTTGCAGCCGTCGCTACAGAAATATGGCGATAGAGAAGAGTATCGTGGAGCAGGCGGGTCCGGCGGTAAGAACTAACTGCAACCGGAGGGGGTGAGTACGTAGCCACGAGGGTCTGATTTTTGATGGAGCAGAGGTGACGAGGGTCATGGAGGGCCCAAAAGGTCTAATGGGTCCTATTCAATCTCAGAAATCCTCCACAGTTTTGGATTTTCCCCTACGTGCGGCCCAATGCGGGAGTGTTAAGCCCTGGTGGCCTGGCAAAGACTAAAGGCATAAAGACACTAGATGCATGGACACTGCAGTCGGAGGGACTGAACTCTGGGAGATATATAAAGAAGGGGTCCCCCATAAGACCAAACTGACCAAATGTGATCACCCAGTAGAATGTTCAGAAAGGATATAAGATAATATGTCTTGAGACGGTACAGAACGGTGCATACCGCAAGTTAAAGTTTTTTCCAATGTTTCCCCTGCCTTTCTCTTTCTTTCCCTGTTTTCTGGGAGGCTATTGGTACATCACTGGTGCAGCAGCCCCAGACAGGTGTGGGGTCCGGAAGGCGTCCCCGACGGGCTTTAAAGAGCTAGACGGCTCAAGGTGTGAGAGATTCCAACGTCTAAGAAAGGGAATAGCCTGATATATAGTAATGGCCGCGAGGGAGATAGTCAGGAATTAACATAGCCACATAATAAAGGATTAGTAAAGCCACACAATAATATATGAGCCACAATTCCCACTTCTAATTACATATAAGGGACAGATTATGCCGCTACAGCACAATATAAGAAGCAGCGCATCTATTAAGAGTAACAAAGACCCCACCCCTGGGTATTCTATGGGAGGGTGAACACGCAAAGGGGTTAGTAAACACTGTAATCTGGAACTAGATAAAAAAAAGTCAGGACTAGCCGGTGACGACACCACAGACCCAAAAGGCTCTGTTTAAGACTTAGTAGATGTATTGCATTGGTTGCTGTTTTTGTTATGTGTTTCTGTTATATGATTTACTGTTTTTACTATATGACGTTATGAAAAAAAAAGGAGATTCTCTGGCGCGTGGTTTCACTCGTGATTGCAGGACACATGCAATAAGAGAAGAGAACAAAACCACAGTGAGGAGTGGTCAGAGCAACACAAAATACAACTTGGTTAGTTCATTTAAAAAATGCACTCACATCAAAAGGTTGCTCCCTAGGAGAGATGGGAAAAAGTTCCTGATAGTGTCTCAAAGTACAAGAAAAAAAAAGGAAAAATATAGCGTAAAACCATTTATTAACAATAAAATAAAAAAAAGAAAACTCACAAACAGCCAACGATATATAGCATTGGGAGGGAATGCATCCCAGACTCCATAGGTCTCCACGGGTCTATCTCAAGAACCTCCAGGTGTTGGTCTAAGGCAGCACTGTGACTTGTGCGCATGCGCGGGAGCAGGAGCTGCGGCAAGGAGACAGTGAAGGGAGGAACCGGACTGTGCACGAGCCCGGAAGAGTCCCCTGCTGACATAACTTGCTGAAAAACATCTCTTAAGCCGAGGCAGACCCCACTCCAACACCTGGAGGTTCCGGAGATAGACCCGTGGAGACCTGTGGAGTCTGGGATGCATTCCCTCCCAATGCTATATATCGTTGGCTGTTTGTGAGTTTTCAATCTCTTTTTTTATTTTATTGTTAATAAATGGTTTTACACTATATTTATCCATTTTTTCCCTTGTACTTTGAGACACCATCAGGAACTTTTTCCCATCTCTCCTAGGGAGCAACCTTTTGATGTGAGTGCATTTTTTAAATGAACTAACCAAGTTGTATCTTGTGTTGCTCTGACCACTCCTCGTTGTGGTTTTGTTCTCTTCTCTTATTGCACGTGTCCTGGAATCACGAGTGAAACCACGCGCCGGAGAATCTCCTTTTTTTCATAACTGATATTGTGTAGAGGATGCTCAATCACCTCTAAGAACTCTGGCAGCAGGACTTCACTGTGTGTGGGACTGAACATTTACGTGTACTGTACATCAAATTACGGTTGGCGCTACTATAACCCCCTTTTCCTTTACTATATGACGAACTGTTATATGCGGTTATACACTTACACAAAGGTGCCGGGGGCGGAGGAGGAGTAGGGCTGCCCGGTTGTTCACATGCTCCGCACTCTAGGTGACATGGTGTTTAACTAGACAATAAAGACCCTTGGGTGGGAGGGACCTGAGTTCTCCCAGATCCCTGGTCCTATTTTTGGGATGACCCAGTTATGAGGTCACACTCAAGGGCAACCGAATCAGGGTCTTTATTGACCATATCTGATTTATCGAGTTTTTGTTTTTTGGTTGCCCCCCCTGTCCCCAATTTTGGCCCTCCCTTCCCTTGCTTTCCCTGACAGAAATTTACGAGCTCCCTGGAGGAGGTCTTTGGGCCCGGTAGGATGAACAACTCCCCATGCAGTCTCAGCTGTAGGTCAAAGCACAGAAGAGTTACTGTAGATCAACTGATCTTCAATGGCAGTGAACATCATCTCACAATGTTAAAGGCCTAAACTGCCCTAGTAAAAGGCAAATTGTAATGGTGGACTATAAGAGGAAACTTGCAGATATCATTTTACTTCAAGAAACCCATTTTAGCAAAACAAGCTTCCCCAAGCATTTTGATTAGCAATACAGGCCAGTCTACTTGTCGTCCGCCAAATGCAAAAAAAGAGGGACAGCAGTACTGTTCCAGAACAGATGCCCATTTATAGTCGAACATGTCAGAAGGGATAAGGAAGGCAGATTCCTGATTACAGTAGGCACAATTCAGTGTCAGTACGTGGTGATCACTAATATATATGACCCAAGTGAACAGAACCCCGCCTTTTTTGCATCCTTCTTCACAGCTCTGAAAGGGATGACTAAGGGTTATATCATACTAGCAGGCGATTTAAATACGACCCTGAACCCTAAGTTAGATCGATCAGGACAAAATAGGGACAGAAGAAAAGAAAGCTCAGAAACACTGCTCGAGCGTCTAAAAGAGAATATAATTTAGGCTCTAACGAGCTCATTTGCATGTAATTTACAATACCAGGCTGTGGTGCAGACTGGACGCTGCAAGCACGCAAAGAGCAGCGTTATCTGGACAATCGGGATGGATGTAGCCGTTTTCCTAATTTTTAAGTGCCATTTCTTGCAAGGGAAATAACTTGTTCTATTTTAGAATTCTGGGAACGGACTTGAAAAAGGGGTTTCCCCAGAAACGTTGCCCCCCCTTATTACTATACCGACAATCTGGCACCTTCATCTGAAGTGTTCATGTACACTTGTGTGGTTCATTGTTCTTATTTTCTAGACAGATCTCTACAGCTGTCCAATGTGGCTATTATACCTGCGGATGGATGAGTATTATTGTTTCTTTATGATTATCTGGATGAACTGTTTATATATAAATGTCGATCACAATTAAGATAGTCTTTGCTTCTTTATCTCCAGGCGTGCACTGCGGAAAGACCTTCTATAGCCACTTACCAAAACTGGTCGTAAAAGTACAGTACCACCGTTTCATTTTCATTTCTATGGAAGGGTCTGCAATTGATTTTTTTGCAGACACCTTCGGAACTAAAAGGAGTAGACCTGTTTTGTTTTTACTTATGGTCACACAGGACATATTTGGCATACACGCTCTGAATCAAAATCTCGTTCTCACATACACAATGGGATCTAAACTCATCGTGGAAAAGATTCTGCGTATACCATCACATTACATTTACCTTCTTCATGAAGAGACTATCTTGACGAGAACACTTGTCTACTTTGAGCTTCAGGACAGCAATATCAGCTACTGTACTGAAATAATAACAGAGCAGAGGAACAACTCAATCATTTGTGTTTCGTAACGTGAATTCAGGTACAGTATGGTTTAACTGCCACATGATGCTGGCAATAATCCTACAACACTAAACAAAGCACACAATTACTGTATGTGACAACAAAAGTACACATTTCATTGCCTCACATACACATGTTTAGCAGCAGAAGCTGGTGTCCGGAGGATTATTCAATCACATCATCAGCAGTGAGATGCAATGTGAACATCTCTGAAAGCGCAGTGTGGGTGATGTATCAAAGAAAAGTTGAAGCAAAATTGACGCAAATTGCGTAATTTTCATCTTGCATCACTTTGCGTTAATGTATCATGTCTTTGCTTCACATTTTGCACCAACTGCATCACCTTGAGATTTGGGGAGTGACAATAGGAGGGGTTAGGAGGAGATACATGATGCACAGATTATAATGAGACGTGAAACACTCTGCATCCCTGTGGGTCAAATGTATCTTGTATTTGCATCAAAACAATCCGCCAGGTCAGAGGTGGCACAAACTTTTCTGCCTAACAATTTGCATCAAATGTAAGAAACACTTTGGTCCGTATGATGCAAGTGTGAAAACAAAATGGAACAATGCTTCAAATCAAACTTTTATTTTAACTTTTTTTTTACTTTGATACGTCTCCCCCAGTGTCTCCGGCGTTGAATACCAAGTGCTTTTGCCCTCACGCACAACTGCCTATCACTTAACTCAGGCCCTTTGATCCTGGGAGTAGCACCAGCTTGTTTTAAACATTTAATTGTATTAATTTATTTACTACACTTGCTGTTACTTTCTTTTGTGGCAAAGAAAAAGGATGACACTGCATGATAAGTACTCTCTAAAGGGTAACGGGAGTGGTGGAAGGCACCATGTGAAAAGAAGAAAAAAATCTACATACAGTAGTGCAATACAAGCAGTAGTGCAATACAAGCAGTAGTGCAATACAAGCAGTAGTGCACTATATAGATTTGTTTACTTCTTTTCACACGGTGTGTTCCACCACTCCCCTTACCTGTTGGAGAACACATTTTGGAAAGACAACTGGAAACAGTCGTTATAAGGGTTGAGTGGAGGTTAACACCTCTAATATATTTTTATACCTTTGTTATTTCATCACTGACGTCACTGATCACTGTTTGATGTCACATGTATTAGTTACACTTCACTTGTTCTTTGGGAAATTCCCGATTGGTCACTGATCACTATTGTGTCACTTTTTCACCTTTAAAATATAATCAGAGTGTAGAGCGCCACTCTTTGTCTTTGTTATTTATGCTGTATGATAAGTAGACAGAGAAGATCAGAAAGAGTGACAGATAGAAAAGAAAGGCAGTTTTCCTGCATGAATAACCTAAATAATATATTCTACTGCGTACAGTATGTGAAATCATTATTCTTTAAATGGGATTTTTTTTTTGGGGGGGGAACCCAGCGTTCAAGTGTTGCGCATCTTTCTATGTGCACTGAATACAGAACACAGAACAAATGGGGTTTCTTTAGGAGGGGGGACAATTTAAGAAGATTGATTAATCTGTCAAATACATTCAAATCCAATGTAAGTATTTGACAAGGCTTCGCTACATCTGCCAACAGTGATGTATCTTTTCATAGTGTTTCTGGAGCCAGCAATGTCAAACAGGGGTGTAAGTGGTCTACACTTACCACATTACATACAGGTAAATATTCTAAACATAATAAGTATTACAAAAGCTTTACAGCTCTTTCTTTTTATGTACAAGGATACCTTATGGTTGCAAACTTGTGTCTGTTTCCATGACGATCGATGAGGCAGATGAGAATGTTCAGGACAAAGAGGCGGATCTCAGCATCTTCCATTAGGACAGCCGAGAGTAATGGGTCCAGGAAAGAGCTTGGCATGGCTGTCAGCATATTGCTGCACTGAAACCCCATTGATACCTTAAGATTTGATAGGAAGAAAAGAGATTGAGAATCATGTGTTGGCCAGGAGAACTTACTGTAGAAGCTGTCTGGAGAAAAACTACAAAGAGTGAAGTAAAGAAGATAGGTTCACTGAATTTCTTAGATGAGAGATTTTAAGACCACTTAGATGAGAGCTTTTAAGTCCACTGTTCCGCTATCAACATATGAAGAACATCACACAATAGTAGACAATGGGATCAGGTTACACTTGCCAAACCGTGTAGTTCATTCTTGTTTGTAAGAAACTCATATCATTGATGAAAAGAAGGTACCAATTGGATTGGCACACAAGTCAGCTATCATTACACACTCTAGTAATTATACACGAGCAATATGACACTCTTACAGTCTTTCTATTAGTAACAAGACATTTCTAGCACAAGATAGGCACTTCATAACCCTTACAGTTAAAGCAGCAATGCCACCTGCCAGTTTTTTTCTGATGACTGACTATTTTATTTATTCCTCTTATTTTACATTGTTATGGTTCTATTAAAGTTTGTTTTTAACATCTAACCATTTACAACTCTACCATTCAGGATTTCATTTGATTTTGTTTCCTACTCGCATTCACTAAACTTGGCTCCCTCCCATATAGGGACTCAGACTCTGATAACATTAAAAATCAAATAGGTGTTCTGCGTGCATATAATTGGGGGCTAACTGATCTCTCCTCCGCCTGTATTTTGCCAGTGCTTTCCTCCCATTTAGGGAAATAAAACCACCAAACATTGCGGGTTCCACGAGCTAATAGGAAGCTATCGGGAAGATGATGTGTCAGCTTCCTATTGGATGACCTCTTAAAGGCCAGAAACTAACAACAACTAAACTAATCAGCGGGAACCAGGGTTTCCATCATACTAAAAAAATAGCGTGGTTTAGCTCTGGAGGATCCACATCAATTAATGAATTAAAACCACTAGCCAACAAATCAATTAATTCATAAAACCACTAGCCAACACATCAATTAAAACCAGTAGCCAACAAAATAATTAATTAATTAAAAACACTAAACAATCGGAAAATGAAATAAAACAAGCCATCCAAATTACAAACCATTTAAGTCAAACAATAAAACAGAAAAAGAAAAAACAACAATCAATAGAAAAAAAACATTTGCCAAAAAATGCATTGGCTGTCACTGTATTTATCTGTACCCTAAGCGGGCACAGATCAATGAGCAATTAAAACTATACAAATAAAAAAATATAATAAAACCTGTAAAAATAAATTTACATACATTAAATATTTTTCTTACCTTTAGAAGCGTTGAACCTCCGAATCCCGGCATTTCTGCATTACCGCAACGTCATTGAAGATCCGGAAGAGATAACAAAATTCTTCTTTTTATCTTCTATCACCTTCTTCTATCTTCTTCTGTCATTATTTCTTTCTTTTCTTCATCTGTCATCTGTCATGGTAAGTCCCAACGGATGTTGTATCGTCATCGTCTTCCTGTTACATGACGCGTCCAGGCTTTAAATAGGGCCTGTGACATCACATTTTCAGGTCAGATTGTACAGCTCCAATCTGATTGATTTTTTAAGGATTTGACTTTATCTCCAAGGGAGGTACATCACATCCTTAAAATCACATGGCTATATCACATGGTATTACAGCCAATTGGATTGAAGACAATCCCATTGGTTGTTGTACCATGTGATAGGTCACATTAGTTCAAAAGGATGTGACATCACTTTAAGGGATGACATCACATCCTTTTGAACTAATGTGACCTATCACATGGTATAGCAACCAATGGGTTTGTCTTCAATCCCATTGGCTGTAATACCATGTTATATAGCAATGTGGTTTTAAGGATGTGACGTATCTCCCTTGGAGATGACGTCACATCCTTAAAAAAAAATAGGCGTGCACATGATACAGCGTCCAATCAGATTGGAGCTGTACCATCTGACCTGAAAATGTGACGTCACAGGCCAAATATAAGGCCTGGACTCCTCATTTAACAGGAAGAAGACGACGAGACAACATCCGTTGGGACTTACCATGGGGTTGGATTGACAGATGAAGACAGATAATAGAACATTAAAGAAAAGAAAGAAATAATGACAGAAGAAGATTGAAGAAGGTGATGGAAGATAAAAGAAAGAAGAATTTTGTTACCTGTTCCGGATCATCAAGGTGGATGGCGCTGGATTAACTTTGGTGACGTTGCGGTACGAGAGCTTTCTGAAATGCCGGGATTGGGAGGGTCAACGCTTCAAAAGGTGAGAAAAATATTTAATATATGTAATTTTATTTTTACAGGTTTTTTTATTGTATTTTTTTATTTTTATGTTTTTTATTGCCCATTGACTGATAATGTATTAATCTGTGCCCGTTTAGGGTACAATTGATGTGTTGGCTAGTGGTTTTATTAATGAATTGATTTGTTGGCAAGTGGTTTAAATTAATTAATTGATTTGTTGGCTAGTAGTTTTATTTCTTGAATAGTTTGCTTGGCTAGGTGTTTATTGAATTATATTCTTATGTTTTGGAATAACAGATTGTTTTATTATTGTGCTGTTTTGGAGAGAGATAAATGTTATTGATGTGGCTTACTATTAGGCTTTTTAGTTCTTTTATTATTGGGGTGCTAAGGTGCTTGTGTATATATTTTATTATTGTGTATTTTTGGCCTTCATGCTTTTTGATTAGGGTAATCATTGGCAGCTATAGTGGCTTATCATGCCCATATTATATGGGTATGATATACCACTATGCCAATCAATGGGTATAGAGTAGGAATAGTGGTCCCGGGGTGGGTGGTTAGGCCTCCTGGGTGGGTAGCGGGGGACAGGGGTTAACCCCTTAATTACTTTAGCGGTTATTAAATGCTTAGGTGATTAAGGTGCTACGGGCCATTAGATTGTATTTTTTCTTGTATTCATTCTAGCAACAGAGGACATGGACATGGAGTATGCTGATGAGGATGCCCTTCATGATGGCAGGGGTAAGTAGAAAGGTTTATTTATGCTGGCTGGCTAATGTTTTATTTATAATAGGCAAATGAGCTATTATCCATATCTGGAAAATAGTTATTTTGCCCATTAATGTACTGTATCTGTTGGGGGGGGTGTATTTATTTCAGTGTATTGCACACAAAAAATTGCCACATTACAAGATTGGTACCGCAGGTTAGGCATCCACACCCGAGGCCCCCCTGACACCAGTGGGACCACCTGTGGACCCCCGGACAACACGAGACGACCACCCGAGGGCCCACAGACAACCACAGGGACCACCTGAGGACACCCGCGAGGACTACCTATGGGGACCACCCACAGGCCCACAGACACCCACAGGGACCACCTGAGGACCACCGGACACCCGCGGGAAGCACAGACACCCGCGGGGACCACCTGAGGACCCCCGTGGCCTTTGATATCAATCATGTGGGGGTAGAGGAGGTGGGTATTAGTGTTTATTGTGGGTAGCGGGGTGGGTGCTGGGGGTATTTGGCCCTTGGTTCGTAGCGGGAGGAGTTAACCCCTTCATTGCCTTAGCGGTTAGCCGCTAAGGTAATGAAGTTGCCTGTACTGTAAATGCATTTTTATTGCATGGGATTCATGCCTGGGGTCTCCGGTGCTGATATTAATGGATATCAGCTTAAGAGATCCCCGGCATCCATCCGATGCAGAAAAAAAAGCCTTTTTTTTTTCTTCTAAGTCCTGTATCGCTGACTCTTTGCAGCTTCTCACCAGCCTCACTTTTCCTGAATTTTAGTAGAAACTCACCATTCTAGAACTGGGATTCGCCTCGATAAGCTAATCACGGCTACTAGACTTGCACAAGTTTCAGAACCTGCCGATAAGTGGCTTATCGCCGCTCACCCAGCGATTTTTTTTTTTTTGAAGGCTCAAAAATTTGGTGATTCGTTCTTTTATCGCCCACTTATCGAGGCTTACAGAATCGCAGTAGGAATTTTGGCCGATAAATGCTCGATAAGTGGCTTATGAACGCTTATAGCATAGGCCCCTTAGGTTTAATCTTTACAGAATGGGATTATCCTATGAACTGATGGTGAACAAAACACGATACCTGAAGAAGGGATTTTAACAGCATTATCTGGATCAGACGATTCCTGTTGTCCCTGAGGTAAACAAAGAGATACATAAGAAAACAGGATTAAGGCAAATCTCTGCTATTGTGGTAAATATAAATAGAAAAAAAACCATTCTGAAGTGATTAGCGAGTTCATTAAACTATTATGACTTTACATCTCAGTGTTTCAGACAGTACACTATAAAGACCTTCATCAGGATTTAATGAGGTGAACAACCCATCCCTTGCAGTCTGTTTACTTATTTCTCCAACTGACTCTCAATGCCAAATAGTGGTTCAAAAACGTGCTTCTCTCTCATCCTCATACACTGGCACATCCCTCTGATTGGTCACCAGGGTAAACAAGTCCAAAATTCCCCAGAATAAAGCTTGTTTTGTAATCTCTTTATAAATCGTACCGTGCTTCTGTACCAGGCAGCCATGCACAATAAAAAAAAAAAGTCTACAATTTGATTAACTGCATATAATATAACTTTTTTTATGGCAAAAAACTGGTGTGTTTTAGATCTGGTCTCCACAAATTCAACTCATGGATGACAATCAGATCTTTAAAAAAAAAAAAAAAAAACAATGGAAATACTTCATTTAAAGCACAATTTTAAACAAATCATTAATTTTACTAGCAAGTTTGCCAAATTAAACATAATTGCAAACCAATTTAATGCAGGTACAAAAATGACACAGGCCCAAATTACTAAGCGGTAATATTCCGAAATACTTTCTGGCTTTGGAATTCACTTGAATGGGCTATAAGAGGTCTTCTGGCATAACACTGCTCAGTAAATAATGTCCTAGATGTAAAGGATAATATACAGTATTGTCTGCAAGCTCATTCCAGTCTAAAAGGCTGATGTACAGTACTGTATCGAAACAAAGTTGGAGAAAAATAACTGCAAGTTGCGTAATTTTCATCTTGCTTCTCTTTATGCCCATTTATTCAGGTTTTTGCTCCAAGTTTTGTGCATCAGATTGCGATTAATGGAGTGTCAATTTAAGGAGTTCCACCTAACCGATACCTATTGACACTCTGAAAATCCCGGTACTGTATATGATGCAAACAGCAGATTCTCATGACACATCAAGTTCTGTGTCTCCGCGTCTCATTTGTTTATCTCGTAATTTACGTCATGAAATCCACCGATGCCTGAACTGGCAGAAACTTTTCCTGGCCAGCAATTTGCCTTCTGTGTGGGAAAAATGTGATGAAAACATGAGCAGAAAACAGAGCAATGCGCCAAACTTCAATTTGCACGTTGATACATCTTCCCGTCAATCGGCTATGAAATTTCCAATATTAGGAACAGATGGAAGGAACCATTGGCTCATTGAACCCTGTGGGGGCCCCTGTACATACGTCCCTACATCATGAGGACTGGCACCTCGAAGGCCCCATGACATAGTGCCAACGTCATGTCCAACAGAGAGGTTTTTTGCAGCTTAGATCTCATCCTGTGTTCCCATGGAGTGCAGGATGCTATCTGCCCTGTGAAGAGACGGCAGAGGAGGAGTCCTCCTTCCATGTCGTGCAAAACTACCACTAATGAAAGCGGTCACATCACCGCACTTTTCCTGAAGGAGCCGTGGTGCTCGGGTGCTGTGACTTCTCAGGCACTCAAAGGGTTAAAAAGTAAATGATATATTTGGTCAGCCTAAGTCTAGTTCCCCCCCCTCTCCAATAAAGGTAAAGCGTTTATCTCACCCCGATTTTCCTGTGTCCATAACGTGATGTAGAGAAGGCAGTGGCACTTTTCCCATTATAAATAGCATAACTTCCGACCTCTGATAAGTTGGCAGCGTTCTAGCAAAAGACCCTGAAAAAAGTAACAAATAACTGGGATCCAAGAGACATCCAGCAACGGTCCACATTGACTATGATACTTTAGTATTGGATCCAACTTTCTGACTTTTTGATACTTCGCTAGTTTTAAAAAATGTGTTTAATAATCTATCAGAGGCAAAGAGCCAACACCAAGTATTCCAACCCAACCTTCCTATTACCAGAGCAACTTCTCTTCTATAGTGACTTGTAAAAATACATGTTTACACCCTTACATTTGAACAATATAGATGGTTCATATTTTTTCAGATAGTCTGGGAAGTCCGACGTGTTTTAGATGTCTACATTTTCCCTTTGATATTGGGAATTTTTTGTAATGCATCATGCCTCTTTTTAATGCCTTTTCCCCTAATTAATGTTTTCACCCTTGCCGATGTTTTAAGTGTATAAGCCTCAAAAAAGTACACATGCATATATTGCCCCTGTGCAATATATGCATGTGAATATATTATGTTCATAGACATGTAGATTACGTACATACATACACACATGGGTACATGCTGTAGGTACTCAGTATTCAAGGATATAATACCGTTTATTTTTTCATTTATTATTAAATAGGGGTAAATTCGCTTTTAATGGTATGTGATTGTGCTTTCTGCAGCAAACAGTATTTACAGTATGAATTGCATTTTCATGATTAGCTTGAGGATTTTATGTCTGCTTGAATTACCTGTGGTTTATGGCCCACAGTTTTTCAGAGTGCGCTTATTATGTTGTATTATTTGTGCTTGAACATATGTATGTAATAAAGCTGCCCTCTACTGGCTTTTGCTCATGTTGTTTGGAATCCAGACAACTGCTGTGTGGTCTTTTTCACTAAATTCTATCAACAAATCCAATCAATTATTTGACACTTCAATAGCTTTGAAAGGTCACTTTCTACTTGATAAAAGTTCTGTCCTGTATATCGATGAAATATGACCTAATTAGGAGAGCGCTGCACAACTCTCGGTAATTAAAAATAACTTCCTTCATCCACCACCCATTGTATTTTCTATACTTGTCCCACAAACCTTCGTACCGATTGTTCTGATGACAGATTCTTGGAACATCCTCTCCTCGTGCTCCTTTATAATCTTCGTACCAATGTTTAAAGCAGAGTCGTAGCTGCCGGTCAGCTCGTAGTCAATGCTCAGTCGGAGTTGCCTCAGCAAAGTGTTAAACATCTCAAGAACAGTGGGCCCTAAAGAGAAACAGTATCTTCTTCAGTGCCATGCAAAAGCATTAATTCAATATATGTAGGTCAGCCTTTTTAGGTTTGCTGGAAGCACACTGCATTGGAGTGACGCAGGGACTGCCGAGGTCACGACCTTGTGATCACTCGGATAGAGATCACGTGGTCACGACACACCCCTCAATGATGCAAACAGAAGAGATGGGTCTTCCTCGTTCATCACTCACATATGTGACAATGTTCTCTGAATGTTATGCAACTGGTGAGCCAGCTCTTGTAATGTCAAACAATTACATGGAACCCGGGCATCCTCCCTTCATGCAGTTTGCAGCTAGGAAAAAGAGTGGCCTTACATTTATAGGACACAAATACACAAACCCTGCGCCCCTCCCAAGTTGGCTTTCAATTTATTTGTTAAAATTCTACATTTTGATCCTAAGTCTTATACCAAAGGAACCATTTAATTGCATTTTTTTAATAAAAAAAATGATTCCAGCCTGCTAACCGTCAAGGTGAACTCTTATGATAGCAGATACCTATACTAAATAAATATAATTTATCATTGTCTTATGGACTGAACATAGGAATATATGTGAAAGTGTCCAAAGGGTTAAATGAATGAAGCATAATGCCATCTGTGATTCCGTGCAATTAAAAACTGGCTGAAGACAGTAACAAGGTTCCCTTAGCGAAAAATAATAATAAATACACATATTTCTCATATTTCGGTCAGCCATAGGCGCTCACCACATCTTCAGTAGAGTGAAGTTTAGACTGACATTGAGGTGTATTATATTGCTTATTGCTAATTGGAGAATTGGCCAGGAGCTCAGAACCTGAAAGGAGGGGCCAGTCACCTCCCAAAAACGTAACTTAACTTTAACAAAACAGAATTAGGTGAGCTGAGACCCACCCCGATAACGGAATGTATCAGTAACACTATATTCTTTTATGGAGTACAGTATGCAGCGGTTCTTGGAGCAGTATGGAGCAGTATGGAGCAGTATGTTCCTGTAATGTTAAGATTAAAAGGTGCGGGGGGAAAACACTCAATCTTAATTTACAGAAAGGAAGGACAACCGTCTCTATGAAAAAATTGTGTGTGTGCTGAGCACGCGCATTTTAAGTGAAACTTCTTTGTCTTTTGTCACTGTTTTGTCACAGAAATTGTATTAGTGTATTTCTGTTTGTGTGACAGTGTGTGTGTGTGTGTTTGTGTTACAGTGTGTGTGTGACAGTGTGTGTGTGTGTGACAGTGTGTGTGTGACAGTATGTGTATGTGTGTGACGTTGAGTTTCTTCAGGTGAGTGTATCAGCTATATATTTTTCTATACAGCGAGTCTATTTAATTTACTGCAATTGTCACTTTTTCTGGGCAGGTACACAGAAATACTTTTTTGATAGAGACGGGTGTCCTTCCTTTCTTTAGTGTTCTTGAGTGCTTTCCCCCCGCACCTTTCAATGTTTATACTTTGGATTCTTTGAAGGAAGTTTCCACAGGGGGAGCTGGGACGTCACCAGTCCTCGGCGCGCATACAGCAGTAGGAATATTTCCTGTCTTGCGCTTACATCAGTGTTTCCCAACTCCAGTCCTCAGTGAACCCCAACAGGTCAGGTCTTAAGGATAGCCCTGCTCCAGCACAGGTGGGTCAGTCAGCGGCTCAGTCATTTTCACTGAGCCACTTGTGCTGGAGCAGGGATATCCTTAAGACCTGACCTGTTGGGATTCCCTGAGGACTGGAGTTGGGAAACACTGGCTTACATACAACACAGTATTCTTAATATATACCTGTGAGTTTTAAATATCAACAGGTGAGTGCGCTTATTCAGTCCCTTGTAATGGTAAGAGTTATTAGGACATACTTGAAAACGAGAGGTAACTCTCAATGTATTACTTCCTGGTAATACTTCTTGCTGCAACTGGGGTTAAGTTTCCTGCCCGGACCAGAAGGAGTGTATGCTGAGGGATCCTCACGAAGCAAGTCATCAATCTCCAGAGTGGTAACATGTACCCTAAACATGTCCTACTTTTATGATTAATTTACCTTGTACGTGCAATCATTTACATTTTAATGTTGTCACAATATAATTACTTTACTACACTATGAGAGTCGTGTGCTGTGTTTTCTCTTTTTTGCATGTCCCTGGTAAAACATTTTATAAATAAAATAAATGGAAGTAAACGTTATATATATGTAGCCCTGAGGTAAATTTAAACTCCCTGACCTTCTGCCGCGAGTGCCGTGGGGTCGCGGGTGCCGCCGGAGGCAGCGGTGGACCCGCCGGCACTTCGCGAGGGTGGGGGCCATTGCAGGGAGCAGAGCGGGACTGTGCGGTGCAGGCCGGGGGACGCGATCGGGCCGTTGCTAAGGCCGCGATCGCGTTGCCACCGGCTCGGCGGCTGGAGGAGAGTGCGCCGCCATTGCGCGTTAGTTCGCGCATGCGCAGGAGGCGGCAAGCGCGCGATAGGACTCCAGGGATAGGGAGAGATCGCGCGAGAGTAGGGAAGTGTAGAGGGAGATTGAGGCGGCCATTAGGGGTTCGCGCATGCGCAGGGCAAGTGCGCACGCGGCCCCAATGCTTTAGGCAGCCCCTGGGGACTACAACTCCCACGAGGCTTAGGGAGACAGAGGTCAGGTGCTCCCTTGCGGCCAATAGGGCTGGAGGAAGCTCAGCCCGGGAATATAGATACATTTCCCGGGCTTTGCAGAGTGAGTCAGGAAGAGGCAGAGGAAGGAGTAGGAAGGGTGCAGGGAGCGCGTGGCTCCTGTACCAGGTAAGGGTTCTCCTTAGATCCCCAGGCAGGCCCCAATTCCCGGTAAGGGCAGGGGGTAACTGAAGAGGGACGGCCATAGCTAGGGAGGTGACCCTTAGGCGTGGAAGGTGCAGGTTTGGCAGTGCCACAGCGGAGAGGGCTGTGGGCACTGGCAAAGAGGCACAGTGTGCAAGCAGTGGGATTGCTGCGGGATCCAGGTGGCTGTGTGTGATTGCAGCTGTCTGTGTGTGTTGTCGCTGCATGTGCTGGGCGCAGTGCGTGCAGTGTGTGTGAAGCGTGTGTGGATCCCTGCAGGCTGACAGTGTGAGCGGTGTGTCAGCTGCAGGTGCTTTAGGAGTAGCTAGTTAATAGCTAGTGAGTTAGAGATACAGATAGGACTGGGTAGCTAGGGGAAGGGGGGCAGGTTATGGTTCCACAGGCCCTAGGAGTTTTGCCCAAGCCATCCCAGGTTGCGGTTCCTCAGGGACAGGCCCTAGGTTAGGGTTCCTGTCCTGTTAGGGTTGCTGTCACTCTAGGAGTAGTTAGTGATAGGAAGGGATAGCGGCGGTTGCTGTTCCCATGCGGTTGGTGTTGCCGTGATCCGGTTGCAGTTCCCGTGGAGCGGTGGGACCCTCGTTGGGGTCTCACGGCAGAAGTACCTGGATAGGATCAGACGGACGTCTGACCCTTTGAGAAGTGTGTTGCGGTCCCGAGCATCGGAGTGCTCGGAAGGTATCTCCAAGTATTATAAGTGCACCAACTGGGCCCTAGCTTAATTTAGTGACTGCGCAGTCACCCACGACCTTCCGTAGGAGTGCGGGACATTGGGTGTGGGGGATCACAGGACACTGGGTGGGGAACACCAGACATTGGGCTGAGGTGATGCGGATAGAGCATCAGGTTATGTTATGTTATGTAATGAGTTATATGTGTGTGTTAAGTAAAGTGTTAGTTATTGGTTATCGTATACGTGTGTTATTGTATTTCTTACTCAGGGCTATCTTTCCTAACGGAGGATCCTGGGTAAGTGGAGGCGCTGCACCAGGTAATGGTAAGGGTTTCCCCAGGCTCCCAGCTAGCGGAGGCTCAGATCTCCTGGAGCCACAGGTGTTATACAGTCACCAGTAGCCCTTTAGAGCAGGTGTGTTGCGGGGAAAGGAACCGGTTAGACCACGAGGGGCCAATGTGAGATTGGGTGGGTCGGCCGGTTCACAAAAAGGGTTACATTTGGAGGCGCTGCTGAGATATCAGACCTGGGGTGCCCTGTATGTTTTTTTTCTAATCTGTGTCCTAATTTTGTTTCGCCATGGGGAAGCCCTCAAGGCGGAGGAAGCCACGTGCTAAGTTCCCGGCCGCGCGGGAAAATGTTGCCAACAGTTATCCAGGACTGGCGGGAAAACCCGAGCCCCGCCCCCTCACTGTGAGTGACTCAGTACCGAGTTTGCAACATTCCCCAAAAGACTGTGCTGCCCCTCCTCTAGAGTCCACCAGGGGGAGGGAGTGCCTTGAGCAGAAATCAGAAATTTCTGTTCCCCCTAAGGAAAGCAAGGGATGCCGAGAAAAACACCCTTGGCTGTATAGAATCGTACGGGCCCCCCATTTAGTCTTGCCAATGGTGGTGTGCCCGTGTGCGTTAAAAGAATGGAAAGCGATGGGTGGCTGGCTGGACGGAGCATCTGAGTCACCAGTTGCTCTCACGCTGACCGTGGTAGACGGGGAAGAATGCCTGCACGACCGTCTGCATGAGTGTGAGTGTGCCGTTGGTGAGCTGACCCAAGGGCCTAAGTGTCCTGACTGTGCGGCGCAGTTCCTGCAACCCAAACCGCCAGCGGCAGAGGACTTTGTGGCAGAAATGGAGTGTTCCCTCCCCGAGGAGGAGAGAGACTGCCAGGGGTTACACCATGATGTGTATGAGCCCTGGAATTTGTCAGGAATGGAGGTCACGACGCTAATGTGCCCCTGCCTGAGTGAAGCCCTTAAAGATGGAGTCGAACCGTCTCAGTTACAGTTAGGTTTCAGGTCAACTGAGGTGGACGGAGAAACGTTTACCCAGTGTTGGAGCCTCAAATGTGGCTGTTCCCGGAGGGAGGCACTGGCGTGGGAGCCCCAAATGTGAGTGTTGCGGGGCCTGGTTCCTAAAGCCTATCCTGCCCCAGGCGGCGGAACCAGCCGAGAAAGAAGAGGAGGGGCTGGACCTCCCTCCTACAGTAAATGATGCTTGTCCTCAGTTTGTTTTAATTCCAAAGGCCTCCGGGGACCCGTGTGTCCAGACCACTGTTGCAGACCCTCTCAAAGGGGACGTGCAAATGGAGGAGCAGGAACCTCTGATGGCGGAACCTGCGGAGAAAGAGGCGCCTGATGGTGCTACCGAGGTGGGTGAAGCTGCTACTGATTCGTCCACTTCAGCGATGGAGGTGGTGGAGGGCCCGTGTGCCCAAATGAACTTTCCAGACGCTGAGCCGGAGCCGCTGGAGGCGGAGCTCCAGATGTTGGAACCCCAGATGTCGGTTCCAGACCCGGTTCCCGAGCAGGAACCACCGAGACCAGAACCACAGATCCCGGAAGGCCAGGGTAAGGTGTTTATACCCCCGCCCTTGTGTGATAAGTCCAGCGACCAAACGAGCGTGGTGATGCGCCTGCCGGCGGACCACTCCAGTGAGGTCACCGAGGCAACCACCTCCACTGAGGCAGACCATGATGTGGGCCCGTGTGCCCTGCAACAGCCAGTCCGGTCTACCACCGAGGTACCAGCGGTCCCAGGCTTGGGATCAGTACCTGCCGACAACGATAGGGGTAAGTTGACTGCCCCAGGGGTGTCGGGTGTGAGCTCCCCGGTGATCGTGGAGCCTGGGGACTCCAGAGGTAGGGTCACCCGGGCGATGGGCTCACCCCGTCATCGCGTCCTGGCGGAGGTGTCTCCCCCAGAAGATCTCTGCAGATCATGGAACGAATCCGACCTCATGAAGGTATCCGGTGTAGCGGACCGGAGCGACACATACTCCTGCGCGAGGAGTCTCCAAGCTTGGCCTTCTCAAGACCCGGGCCTACCCGAAGAAGTGGTGCCGTCCGCGGAAGAAGTCACCGTTAAAGGGATGGTTGGAGCGGACAAAAACTCTGTTGAGACCGCTCTGGTAGTTGTGGCCTCTCCCAGTTGCGCGATGGAGCGCTATGTTCGCCATGTGGTGGATCGAGGCAAGAGACTGAGCCTTCCTGTCTCCCGTGAGACGAGACCGGAGGATCCGGCAAGGGTCAATACCCAGGACCCCTTACTATTTTTTCTGCGAGAGGGAGAAGGTGGGTTGGTGCAAGGGACAGGTCTTGAGTTCCAAAAGACTCACAGGAGTCAAGGTGGGATACCCTCACCCAGTCTGTTAGGGGCACACCACTCTGAGACTCAGCTGGCCTCGGGTATCCATGCGGGTATGTTGGGTACAAATGGGGAATTGCTTGTGTTTGATGTACAGGTTACAATGCATTTTCCATTATATAACCCACTGTATGGTTGCTACCCAAGCGAGGGCGTTGGGATTCTGCGAAAGGGAGAATGTAGCCCTGAGGTAAATTTAAACTCCCTGACCTTCTGCCGCGAGTGCCGTGGGGTCGCGGGTGCCGCCGGAGGCAGCGGTGGACCCACCGGCACTTCGCGAGGGTGGGGGCCATTGCAGGGAGCAGAGCGGGACTGTGCGGTGCAGGCCGGTTGCCGGGGACGCGATCGGGCCGTTGCTAAGGCCGCGATCGCGTTGCCACCGGCTCGGCGGCTGGAGGAGAGTGCGCCGCCATTGCGCGTTAGTTCGCGCATGCGCAGGAGGCGGCAAGCGCGCGATAGGACTCCAGGGATAGGGAGAGATCGCGCGAGAGTAGGGAAGTGTAGAGGGAGATTGAGGCGGCCATTAGGGGTTCGCGCATGCGCAGGGCAAGTGCGCACGCGGCCCCAATGCTTTAGGCAGCCCCTGGGGACTACAACTCCCACGAGGCTTAGGGAGACAGAGGTCAGGTGCTCCCTTGCGGCCAATAGGGCTGGAGGAAGCTCAGCCCGGGAATATAGATACATTTCCCGGGCTTTGCAGAGTGAGTCAGGAAGAGGCAGAGGAAGGAGTAGGAAGGGTGCAGGGAGCGCGTGGCTCCTGTACCAGGTAAGGGTTCTCCTTAGATCCCCAGGCAGGCCCCAATTCCCGGTAAGGGCAGGGGGTAACTGAAGAGGGACGGCCATAGCTAGGGAGGTGACCCTTAGGCGTGGAAGGTGCAGGTTTGGCAGTGCCACAGCGGAGAGGGCTGTGGGCACTGGCAAAGAGGCACAGTGTGCAAGCAGTGGGATTGCTGCGGGATCCAGGTGGCTGTGTGTGATTGCAGCTGTCTGTGTGTGTTGTCGCTGCATGTGCTGGGCGCAGTGCGTGCAGTGTGTGTGAAGCGTGTGTGGATCCCTGCAGGCTGACAGTGTGAGCGGTGTGTCAGCTGCAGGTGCTTTAGTAGTAGCTAGTTAATAGCTAGTGAGTTAGAGATACAGATAGGACTGGGTAGCTAGGGGAAGGGGGGCAGGTTATGGTTCCACAGGCCCTAGGAGTTTTGCCCAAGCCATCCCAGGTTGCGGTTCTTCAGGGACAGGCCCTAGGTTAGGGTTCCTGTCCTGTTAGGGTTGCTGTCACTCTAGGAGTAGTTAGTGATAGGAAGGGATAGCGGCGGTTGCTGTTCCCATGCGGTTGGTGTTGCCGTGATCCGGTTGCAGTTCCCGTGGAGCGGTGGGACCCTCGTTGGGGTCTCACGGCAGAAGTACCTGGATAGGATCAGACGGACGTCTGACCCTTTGAGAAGTGTGTTGCGGTCCCGAGCATCGGAGTGCTCGGAAGGTATCTCCAAGTATTATAAGTGCACCAACTGGGCCCTAGCTTAATTTAGTGACTGCGCAGTCACCCACGACCTTCCGTAGGAGTGCGGGACATTGGGTGTGGGGGATCACAGGACACTGGGTGGGGAACACCAGACATTGGGCTGAGGTGATGCGGATAGAGCATCAGGTTATGTTATGTTATGTAATGAGTTATATGTGTGTGTTAAGTAAAGTGTTAGTTATTGGTTATCGTATACGTGTGTTATTGTATTTCTTACTCAGGGCTATCTTTCCTAACGGAGGATCCTGGGTAAGTGGAGGCGCTGCACCAGGTAATGGTAAGGGTTTCCCCAGGCTCCCAGCTAGCGGAGGCTCAGATCTCCTGGAGCCACAGGTGTTATACAGTCACCAGTAGCCCTTTAGAGCAGGTGTGTTGCGGGGAAAGGAACCGGTTAGACCACGAGGGGCCAATGTGAGATTGGGTGGGTCGGCCGGTTCACAAAAAGGGTTACATTTGGAGGCGCTGCTGAGATATCAGACCTGGGGTGCCCTGTATGTTTTTTTTCTAATCTGTGTCCTAATTTTGTTTCGCCATGGGGAAGCCCTCAAGGCGGAGGAAGCCACGTGCTAAGTTCCCGGCCGCGCGGGAAAATGTTGCCAACAGTTATCCAGGACTGGCGGGAAAACCCGAGCCCCGCCCCCTCACTGTGAGTGACTCAGTACCGAGTTTGCAACATTCCCCAAAAGACTGTGCTGCCCCTCCTCTAGAGTCCACCAGGGGGAGGGAGTGCCTTGAGCAGAAATCAGAAATTTCTGTTCCCCCTAAGGAAAGCAAGGGATGCCGAGAAAAACACCCTTGGCTGTATAGAATCGTACGGGCCCCCCATTTAGTCTTGCCAATGGTGGTGTGCCCGTGTGCGTTAAAAGAATGGAAAGCGATGGGTGGCTGGCTGGACGGAGCATCTGAGTCACCAGTTGCTCTCACGCTGACCGTGGTAGACGGGGAAGAATGCCTGCACGACCGTCTGCATGAGTGTGAGTGTGCCGTTGGTGAGCTGACCCAAGGGCCTAAGTGTCCTGACTGTGCGGCGCAGTTCCTGCAACCCAAACCGCCAGCGGCAGAGGACTTTGTGGCAGAAATGGAGTGTTCCCTCCCCGAGGAGGAGAGAGACTGCCAGGGGTTACACCCTGATGTGTATGAGCCCTGGAATTTGTCAGGAATGGAGGTCACGACGCTAATGTGCCCCTGCCTGAGTGAAGCCCTTAAAGATGGAGTCGAACCGTCTCAGTTACAGTTAGGTTTCAGGTCAACTGAGGTGGACGGAGAAACGTTTACCCAGTGTTGGAGCCTCAAATGTGGCTGTTCCCGGAGGGAGGCACTGGCGTGGGAGCCCCAATGTGAGTGTTGCGGGGCCTGGTTCCTAAAGCCTATCCTGCCCCAGGCGGCGGAACCAGCCGAGAAAGAAGAGGAGGGGCTGGACCTCCCTCCTACAGTAAATGATGCTTGTCCTCAGTTTGTTTTAATTCCAAAGGCCTCCGGGGACCCGTGTGTCCAGACCACTGTTGCAGACCCTCTCAAAGGGGACGTGCAAATGGAGGAGCAGGAACCTCTGATGGCGGAACCTGCGGAGAAAGAGGCGCCTGATGGTGCTACCGAGGTGGGTGAAGCTGCTACTGATTCGTCCACTTCAGCGATGGAGGTGGTGGAGGGCCCGTGTGCCCAAATGAACTTTCCAGACGCTGAGCCGGAGCCGCTGGAGGCGGAGCTCCAGATGTTGGAACCCCAGATGTCGGTTCCAGACCCGGTTCCCGAGCAGGAACCACCGAGACCAGAACCACAGATCCCGGAAGGCCAGGGTAAGGTGTTTATACCCCCGCCCTTGTGTGATAAGTCCAGCGACCAAACGAGCGTGGTGATGCGCCTGCCGGCGGACCACTCCAGTGAGGTCACCGAGGCAACCACCTCCACTGAGGCAGACCATGATGTGGGCCCGTGTGCCCTGCAACAGCCAGTCCGGTCTACCACCGAGGTACCAGCGGTCCCAGGCTTGGGATCAGTACCTGCCGACAACGATAGGGGTAAGTTGACTGCCCCAGGGGTGTCGGGTGTGAGCTCCCCGGTGATCGTGGAGCCTGGGGACTCCAGAGGTAGGGTCACCCGGGCGATGGGCTCACCCCGTCATCACGTCCTGGCGGAGGTGTCTCCCCCAGAAGATCTCTGCAGATCATGGAACGAATCCGACCTCATGAAGGTATCCGGTGTAGCGGACCGGAGCGACACATACTCCTGCGCGAGGAGTCTCCAAGCTTGGCCTTCTCAAGACCCGGGCCTACCCGAAGAAGTGGTGCCGTCCGCGGAAGAAGTCACCGTTAAAGGGATGGTTGGAGCGGACAAAAACTCTGTTGAGACCGCTCTGGTAGTTGTGGCCTCTCCCAGTTGCGCGATGGAGCGCTATGTTCGCCATGTGGTGGATCGAGGCAAGAGACTGAGCCTTCCTGTCTCCCGTGAGACGAGACCGGAGGATCCGGCAAGGGTCAATACCCAGGACCCCTTACTATTTTTTCTGCGAGAGGGAGAAGGTGGGTTGGTGCAAGGGACAGGTCTTGAGTTCCAAAAGACTCACAGGAGTCAAGGTGGGATACCCTCACCCAGTCTGTTAGGGGCACTCCACTCTGAGACTCAGCTGGCCTCGGGTATCCATGCGGGTATGTTGGGTACAAATGGGGAATTGCTTGTGTTTGATGTACAGGTTACAATGCATTTTCCATTATATAACCCACTGTATGGTTGCTACCCAAGCGAGGGCGTTGGGATTCTGCGAAAGGGAGAATGTAGCCCTGAGGTAAATTTAAACTCCCTGACCTTCTGCCGCGAGTGCCGTGGGGTCGCGGGTGCCGCCGGAGGCAGCGGTGGACCCACCGGCACTTCGCGAGGGTGGGGGCCATTGCAGGGAGCAGAGCGGGACTGTGCGGTGCAGGCCGGTTGCCGGGGACGCGATCGGGCCGTTGCTAAGGCCGCGATCGCGTTGCCACCGGCTCGGCGGCTGGAGGAGAGTGCGCCGCCATTGCGCGTTAGTTCGCGCATGCGCAGGAGGCGGCAAGCGCGCGATAGGACTCCAGGGATAGGGAGAGATCGCGCGAGAGTAGGGAAGTGTAGAGGGAGATTGAGGCGGCCATTAGGGGTTCGCGCATGCGCAGGGCAAGTGCGCACGCGGCCCCAATGCTTTAGGCAGCCCCTGGGGACTACAACTCCCACGAGGCTTAGGGAGACAGAGGTCAGGTGCTCCCTTGCGGCCAATAGGGCTGGAGGAAGCTCAGCCCGGGAATATAGATACATTTCCCGGGCTTTGCAGAGTGAGTCAGGAAGAGGCAGAGGAAGGAGTAGGAAGGGTGCAGGGAGCGCGTGGCTCCTGCACCAGGTAAGGGTTCTCCTTAGATCCCCAGGCAGGCCCCAATTCCCGGTAAGGGCAGGGGGTAACTGAAGAGGGACGGCCATAGCTAGGGAGGTGACCCTTAGGTGTGGAAGGTGCAGGTTTGGCAGTGCCACAGCGGAGAGGGCTGTGGGCACTGGCAAAGAGGCACAGTGTGCAAGCAGTGGGATTGCTGCGGGATCCAGGTGGCTGTGTGTGATTGCAGCTGTCTGTGTGTGTTGTCGCTGCATGTGCTGGGCGCAGTGCGTGCAGTGTGTGTGAAGCGTGTGTGGATCCCTGCAGGCTGACAGTGTGAGCGGTGTGTCAGCTGCAGGTGCTTTAGGAGTAGCTAGTTAATAGCTAGTGAGTTAGAGATACAGATAGGACTGGGTAGCTAGGGGAAGGGGGGCAGGTTATGGTTCCACAGGCCCTAGGAGTTTTGCCCAAGCCATCCCAGGTTGCGGTTCCTCAGGGACAGGCCCTAGGTTAGGGTTCCTGTCCTGTTAGGGTTGCTGTCACTCTAGGAGTAGTTAGTGATAGGAAGGGATAGCGGCGGTTGCTGTTCCCATGCGGTTGGTGTTGCTGTGATCCGGTTGCAGTTCCCGTGGAGCGGTGGGACCCTCGTTGGGGTCTCACGGCAGAAGTACCTGAATAGGATCAGACGGACGTCTGGCCCTTTGAGAAGTGTGTTGCGGTCCCGAGCATCGGAGTGCTCGGAAGGTATCTCCAAGTATTATAAGTGCACCAACTGGGCCCTAGCTTAATTTAGTGACTGCGCAGTCACCCACGACCTTCAGTAGGAGTGCGGGACATTGGGTGTGGGGGATCACAGGACACTGGGTGGGGAACACCAGACATTGGGCTGAGGTGATGCGGATAGAGCATCAGGTTATGTTATGTTATGTTATGTTATGTAATGAGTTATATGTGTGTGTTAAGTAAAGTGTTAGTTATTGGTTATCGTATACGTGTGTTATTGTATTTCTTACTCAGGGCTATCTTTCCTAACGGGGGATCCTGGGTAAGTGGAGGCGCTGCACCAGGTAATGGTAAGGGTTTCCCCAGGCTCCCAGCTAGCGGAGGCTCAGATCTCCTGGAGCCACAGGTGTTATACAGTCACCAGTAGCCCTTTAGAGCAGGTGTGTTGCGGGGAAAGGAACCGGTTAGACCACGAGGGGCCAATGTGAGATTGGGTGGGTCGGCCGGTTCACAAAAAGGGTTACATATATAATATAACGTTTACTTCCATTTATTTTATTTATAAAATGTATATATAGCCCTGGTAGGTTTGGGCTATTATTCTGTCCTCCTTCTGTGCAATAATCCCTGGTAAGGGCAGGTTTACCAGGAGTTAAGATGGGTTCTTCCCACTCACTGCAGATCAGTGAGGCAGAGAAAGCAGTGCAGTCAGGCCTGTGTCCAATAAGGGACAGGGGCGGGCTCTTGTTGTATCTGTCTTAATGATCTGCATTTCCTGTATTGAGTCAGTTGCTCCTACCCTGAGAGGAGCTGAGTCTTACCTAACCGAGCTGTCAGGGACCTGGCAGACTTGAGGCCCTCCCCCTGGGAGAGGCTGGTAGACTGTTCCCACTACTCTGATAGGGGGTAGTGGAAGAGCTAGGCCTGCTTCCAGGGCCCTGACTGGGAGTGAAAGGCCAGGGTCATTCTGAGAAGTACTGCTGTGTTACTGTGTTCCTGTACTGCTGTGTTCCTGTGTTCCTGTACTGCTGTGTTCCTGTACTGCTGTGTATGCTGTTCCAGTGAATGCTGTTGGTGCAATAAAGTGTTCCTGATTTATAAAGAAGCGGTTGTGAGACTGGAATCTCTCATCCCTGAGTGGGACGTTCTATTCCAGGGATTCCACCCAATATCCTGGGGCCTGCAATAGATGGAGGCACTGTCACCGTGAGTACGTACTGGGTATGTCCCCAGAAGCCTGTCCTGACCTTCCCCATAATACCATCAAGCGGGAGACTCAGGAGTCCTGTAAGCCAGCAGGTGCGCCACACTATTATGCCTTGTAACCAGAGCAGCATTTCCCCTAGGAGACCCTATTTGCGATTGGGTGGGGGAATACCCGTTACATATATATATATATATATATATGTATTTATTTATATATATATAAAGCACCAACGCAGCATGAAGACCCAGCAAAGGCAGATGTCTCATTCCTTTTGTGTAAACCATTGTTTACATTTTCCTGTTATTTACATTGATGCCCAGGTGCACAGATGCCGAGTTTCCAGCCTCACTCCTTGGCATCATGGGACTGGGGCCATGTTCCTTAGAAATGAAGGTCTATTGAGAGCCAGGAGGCACTGAGTTTATAGTAAAAAAGGAAAGGACTGCATCAAGATGAATGAAATGAGATTGGCAACACTACAGCTGCAGCTGATAACAGAAGGGAAATGTGTAAGTATCTATGAACAACTGAAGCAATTAGCACTTTACCAAGACACACTGGGGAATAAATGTGGATCCTTGCAGACTCGAGCTCCTTTTCAGCACCATTTTGATGCAGAGCCATGTAACAGTGTATATGTTCCAATATTGTAATTACCATTACTTTCCAACTCTAACTGTCCATGAAATGTCTCTGAATTGACTGTAAAACCTCTGTCCATTTAATGTAACCATGTATTTGTCATCATAACTCGGTGATTAGGACAAACGTGAAAACGAGAGGTAACTCTCAATGTACAGTATTACTTCTGGTAAAACATTTTAGAAATGAATAAATGATGCTTGTGTAAAAGCTCGGGAAGAGGATTAATGGAGGTGTTGCTCCAGTTTTTTATCAAGGGCAAAAAAAATGTGCATGTTTTAAACTGGTATTTCATCCCAAAACACATCTACTTTGAGATGGTTGCAATGCAAAGCGATACTGGCTTCTATGGCACGGGGGGGTTTCTGGGACTCTTTTTCCCTCTTCCGTTCTACTTACCGACAGATCCCGTGGCTGCAATGACAGCCGCTTCAGAAAGGACTTCTACGATTCCTACACGAATAGTAGCTGCATTTCTGCTGTTAGAATCCAGGTGCCTCAACAGCTGCTGTATCACCAAATGGGAATGCTGTGGCTGCAAAACATTGGGGACAAGAAAAGAAATGAGTTGCCCGTTAAAAGGGAAATGTTTTAGCAGGTATTAAATGCACGTATGTTGAAAGTTGACTGGTACTCGGCTAAATGATCCCCCACCTGTATTGAGTACATGATGATCTTGAAGCACCGGACAGCAAATATCTTTGGCTCCCAGAGGGAATGGTTATCGAGATGCCTACAAACAACACATTATTAATCAACTCACAATGCACTGCAATACATGCTGTGTAAACCAACGTTATTATTAGATCACTGAAAGTAGCCCTCATCCCCAGGTACCCTCTAATAGATTGGGCATTTTTGGTGTCATATTGCCTCTTTAGTTTGTTTCCTGATGTTAAAACCTGCACCTGCAACTCTGCTAATCCCCCTCACCATAAATATATTCCTAAACAAGAGAAGCTAAGTGACAGAGGTCCATTTTATGGCTACAACTTTAAGTCCAATGTCTTCAAAGTGCAGGTCTCCTCTAGGACAGAGATACCAAGCAGAGCTCTACTCACACGTTCATAATGTAATTCTCCATTTAATCTGACAGCCAAGAACAGAGGACAACGTTGCAGGCCCTGTATGGACCTTTCATCAGGAGACCTGCACGTTGAAGAAATTGTTTGTCTATGTTGTGTTGGCTGCACAAGCAGGATTTTCCTAGCCTGGGGCTGTTTCCCTGCACTTTGGAATTGTACTATAACTTGAAGTCCTCCATTCTTTAATGCTATATTGGATGATAATTATATGAATTTTTGTGTAGATAAAAAAAAACAAAAAAAAAAAGAGTTGAACAATTGCCAGTTTCACATACCTACAGAAAGAAAGAAAACTAATTCCTTTCTGTTACTAAATCAATAGCCTGACTTTCATTGTACCTTACTCTTCATATTCATTAGTAACTACCTGTTCCAAAAATATATATCCAAAAGCAAAATATGGTCGTTTACTTTCCTAATACATAAGAACTTATGTAACCGGTTCAGTTAATGTAACTATGTATTTGAAACCATGTATCTGACATCATAACTCTATGCCCAGGACATGCGTGAAAACAAGAGGCAACTCTCAATGTATTACGTCCTGGTAAAACGTTTTATACATAAATAAACTTGTACCAGCTTTGTTGCTCTTTTCTAAAATCGTTCCTTATCTCGAGTGCTTTAATATGATTTAGAAGATTTACTGTTCTGCTATCGACTGACATGTAAAACCCTTGCCGTCTGTCCTTTGGTAAATTGTATCTAGAAGAGAAATAACAAGTGCTAATTATATGAGGTCCGTGGTCTGCTTACATAAGGACAGGCTTGATTGCATTTTTGATGTTTCCATAGGCTGCTCTCCCCAATAACTCTCTCAGGCAACGCTCTGCTAGTTCTGCTGGGCTTTCCTTCTCTTTCTCTGTAGTTTGCAGTGGAGATGGCGACCGGCTGAAATAAATATCAGAAAAGTGTCATGCAAAGTCCCATAATGACCAGAAGGTGGTAGTACAGCATTTAATAAACATTTAACAACCACTAAAGCAGCAATTCTCCACTTTTCTTATTTGCTTATTTGCTATTTATTTTCTTTGTTTACAGAATAGGAATCGGGGCAGTCACCTGGAGCTGAACCCCGCTATTTTTAGCTCTGTGGACCTCGGGCTCCCGATACCGTGCCAGTAAAATGAAAGTACAGTCAAAGACATAACAGGAAAGAAAAAAAAAAAGCAATGCACAGCACAAAAAATGCCAGGGCTAGAAAGAAATTGAATTACATTTTCTTTTTATTTAGAGAGTAGCGATGGGGTAAAAATAGGAACAAAAAGTCATCAGACGCGTTTCGCGCAAGCAAAGCACCAGGCGGGGTGCGAAACGTGTTAGAGGACTTCGCGTCCCTGTTTTTACCTTATGGCTTCTGTTCAATTTGCTCTCTGATAAGGGCATTTGATTGACAAAATCTCCCCCATTCAGAGGCCTTAAAAAAATGCAACTTGCAATAAATTTCATTAACAAAAGAAAGCAGGCAAATATTTGCTATTGGCATGGTTGGATATGTGTAGGGACAGCAATAAGATGGTTATTATTAACAACATGCTGTTTTCTGTCCAGCTATGTGGGGTTGCACCTTTCAAGTAACGGCTCTGTACCCCCAGTCAAATGCTGAAAATTATTTTAAGTAAATATAATACGTGTAACACCCTTTGTGTATACCGTTACTGTATGTAGAAACGCTGCCCCCAAGTGGTAACACCCCTTGTGCATACAGTTACTGCACCGACACACTTTATTCGAGCAAATACCCGGTATGTACCTGGCAGATACCTGGAATGCGCCGCTCCTCACCTCTAACAAGCCCCGTTGCATTTGCCTTCCCAGCCTGGGATCATGCCTGGCTGATGGGCGGCTGATCTGTTAAATGATAATGATTAGGATTTAATAGGCTGCAATGCTTCAGGTGTCTACCAGATGGCATAAATTCATGAATTGTAATGCAGTATATATATATATATATATACTGTGCAGTATTGCAGCCAGCGGGAATAAAATGCTTCAATCCCTGCTTGGAAAATAACTCAATGCACTCGGGC
This sequence comes from Ascaphus truei, assembly GCF_040206685.1. Taxonomy (NCBI): domain Eukaryota; kingdom Metazoa; phylum Chordata; class Amphibia; order Anura; family Ascaphidae; genus Ascaphus; species Ascaphus truei. The sequence goes on from NC_134486.1 coordinate 399,468,452, forward strand.
AGAAAACAGTCACAAACCTCAATACACCCGGGTATACCCGAATTCGTGGGACTAGCCAAGCTCGAATAAAGTGTGTCGCCAGTGTATGTAGAAACGTTGCCTCCCATGGATATAGGGAGTATGTCTGCACTGCATTTATTTATTTATACAATGTTTTAAGAGGAAGTAATACATTGAGAGATACCTCACGTTTTCAAGCATGTCCTGGGCACAGAGTTATGATGACAGATACATGGTTATAAATAAATGGTTACATAGGTGAACAGGGTTTTACATTAAATATGAAGACATTACATGAACAGTTAAAGATAAAGTAAGTTATAGGCGTATGTAACAGTTACAGACCACATTAAAATGTGAGACAGCTTTAGTTTTGAAAGAACTTAAGACGAGTGGTGGCTGTGAGAGTCTCCGGTAGATTGTTTCAGTTGTGAGGTGCACGGGAAAGAGAAGCGGCCGGATACTTTGTTGAACCTTGGGACCATGAAAAGTCCCTTGGAGTCAGATCTCAGATGATAAGTGCTGCGTGTGGTAGGAATGAAGAGCTTGTTCAGATAGGAGGGTAGCTTGCCCAAGAAGTATTTGAATGCAACAGGAGAGATTAACTTTGCGCATGCCACAGAGTCAAGTATATGATGGACATTTTTTCCGGCAACTAACTGGGACTCAGAAAAGGATTGCTAACATTGGAGAATATGATGAATGATGTCACAGGAGGAGGTACGGAGAGACAGAGGAAGGGAAGAGTACTTGAACACAGGAGAGAGTTCCAGAAGAGGGCTGAAGCAGAGGGAGAGCAATGAGGAGTCCCTGTCCATAGCAGAGCCGAGGTGGAGAAAGAGCCGCACTGTGGAAGATAAATGCCATCCATTCACGACGGAAGAAAGGAGCGCCCCTCCACAGAGAGTAAGGAGACACATCCCACCAAGCAGAAGGTCTGTTGTCCGTTGAGTGGTCCGCAAGGAAAGGGGCCCAGGGAATCGCCCTGCTACCCGGCAGTGTCCTTTTGAACATATACTGTACTGTACACACACAGACACCATCTTTACCTTCGCGAAGTACAGGCCTGCATATATAACCCTCCGTATACAGTCATTGAGCTCCTATGTTGTGTCGACACTGGGACTGACTAATGATAGTGTGGGACAGTAATGCAGTGACAGGTTTATGTGTTAGGTTCCTAAAGTATACACGTTATACGTGCTATTATCCTTAAGAGACACGTGTCGTCTTGACTTTTCTGACCTCAGTCAGTCTCATTGCTGGCTGACTAGTCTCATTCATACCCAGGGGAGGTGGTCTTAGGCCCCCACCTTAGTAATTGCATAGCTAGGGAAATAAAGAGGAGTTACACATGGCAGGGATGTGCTCTATTATTTCCCTTTTAAGTTATAAAAGAAAGCGTATGAAGCACCACACAGAAGTAATACTGGGACTATTTTATAGATGTACCTGTTTATACAGTATGACTTGTATATGCAAAAACAAGAAAATCCAAAGGTGACCCTGTGGTCATATTCCACTACCATATCAAAGGGTTGCTAAATTCACCTTTCTGTCTCCTCCACGTGTTGGAGGTTATAGAGCAGGGATGGCACAATTTTGTCCATGTGCTGTGGTTCCCAGATATTGGCCTGAAGTTCATCGTTCACAGTCTTCCTGACTACTCCTTGCAATCCCTTGATTCCTGCCATGCGAATCCTTCAAACCGGGAACAAAGGACAACGAGTGAGGTGTTAGATTTCCGAATAATAGCAAATTCTGCACGCACACAATATCAAGAGCATTCTACAAAGTCGGATGGATGGTTGGGGTGTACGGTAGAAGAAATTGTAAAGATACTAATTTAGTTATATACCCACCATGATGGAGGCATAGTTTGGTTTATTTTAATAAAAGTTTACAAACCATAATGATCCCTTTTACAGGCATATTTCATCCTCACCAGTACATGCTCTTCCTTGGGTTTTGCCCCATGCAAGGCTGTTCTCACGTCATTGCTTATATAAAATGTCTCTTGGCTCATGCTTGTTTATTTCTATTAATATTATTGCAAAAAGGGCATTTACATTCACATGATAGATCTTTCCTTTAAATTGAATTTTCAAGGCAATGTATTATTTTCACATTCTCATGTATGAACAATATACAGTCATAGTTATGAAATTATACAGTTTTAACCAGGTTTTAATGATCTGTAAGATGATTGGTTTAAGAATTAAGGAGTGGTTATTATATTCTGCCTTGTAACCTATTTTAGACAAAGGAAATCAAGTGTACATAATGCCTCCTTCGGCCCCCCCCCCCTTCCCTAGCAAAGAGTCTCATTGACATTTGAATGAGTATGATCATAGTCAATGCTGTACAGGCAATAAACTACTCATTATCTACGAACCTGTGTTTGTGACTTTGCAAACAACAACCATAGGTAACATGCTTACTGACAGTTATTGGATGAGAGGGTCAACATTACATAACTACAGCTGCAGCGGCCGTTATTCAAACAAATCACGCGTTGTGTACATCGGAATACCGATGTCATGACGTGGGATGTCTTCCAACCTTACCGCCTTAAGACGCGAGTGCAGCGAGTGCAGAAAATTGTATTTCAGAGTTCTGGTTTTTAAACACCTTAAATTGACACAGTAGCACAGTAGCATAGTACTGTACACATTGCAATTCATTCATTTTATTGCACCCAAAGAAACAGAATCCATGAAATTCAACAAAGCAATCGCGATAAGAGCGGGTGCCTGGGGCGATTGGTCGCGTTCATGCTGCGTGGAGTACAGCAGAGCACACGAAATTGGCGCCGTGATTTGTTCGAATAACGGCCGCTGCAGCTGTACCTGATATCATATTAAAGATCACACTAGGATGATCAAGGCGTTAGTGCATCATTTTAAAGCAGTAATTCAAGCAGGCAACATTTTTGGGAGAATTTATCATATATATGTAGCCTAGTCTCCTGGCTATCATCTTTTCTGTGGCCCTAACAGTATAAGTCCTGTTAAACATAGGCACTGTTGGGGATAAGCTCTCACATGGAGGCCTAGTTTGTTGTTGCAGCTTGGATACACTATTACTGTATCCAGTGGCTGGCCTAACAGCAACCAGAGAGTGTCATCCCTGGGGAGGATACTGGCTGGGTCCCATGCCCATGATGTGATGCCTGTCAGTATCGGACCTGCCTTGTTATGGGGCAGGGTTACAAGCACCTCCCCTGGGGTACATAAGATGACACTCTCCCAGGAGTCAAGAGGCTCTCCTCCCTCCCCCTGTGGAGTGGAAGCACTTTCCCTTTATCCCATCAGGGGGTAGAGGAGCTGAGGAGGGGCCTGCAGGGCCTCAAGCCCTGTGGGTTCTTCTTCAGGGGCTGTGCCTGTTATAACTACGTATATACTGATAATAAAGATCCAGTGAACCCATCTGTTGTGGCTACTTGACTGGGCCACTACCTGAGTTGCCAGTGCGGACCATCCTGGCTGCACCAGGATTCTCACAGTCTGGAGGCGCTGCGCTATAAGGATCATCACTGAGAGCCTGTCCTGATGCCTCCCCATACCATTGCAGAGTTCTCAGGGCCTTCTGTTCTACCAAATAGGTATGCACCGGACCAGAATACATTGGTAGCTGTATGATCTCACTTAGGGTGGGGGAAAAGGTGCTACATATATATAGCTATATAGATAGATTCAAGTAACAAGATGTTCAGGGCACTCAAACAGGTATAACAAAAAGAATATTACTTATCTTAAGATCAGGGTGCTGCAGAGCAGCTGGGATCACCATCCAGCAGCAAAATAGATAATATAAACATCAAAGAATTCTGCAGCACTCTCTGGTAGATATAAATCAGGTTTAATGCATCAGGCAAGCATAAGAGGTCAGTACAAGAATGGTGGAGCGACGTTTCAGACCTCCCGGTCCATTATCTAGCTTCTGATAAAGGAGCCAGGCCTCAATATTACCCGCAGGCCAGCACCATCCAGAAGCCAGGGATCTATCCTATCAACTGAAACATATGTTGTAATGACATCGGCAGTGGCTGCTACAATAAAGATCATCCTCATTTATACTTCTGGCTCGGCGGCAATCTGTTGGATAGAGGTATTGGGGGTAAAGGTTGTCATGGTGGGACTGCCTTCAGCTCTGCTGAACCCACTATGTCTGGAGGTGCTGACATCAAGAGGAGAAGAACCAGCGGATCCCCAAAAAGACTGTTCTGTTCCCCCACACTATTGCGGGCAACTCATCTCTCCTGTTCCCTCGCATGTAACCAGCACTACATCAGCAGTAGGCTACCAAAGTTCTCCCGGGGGGTGGGGGGAGGGGACATGTGCTACACAGGTTTATATACACCTAGCACAACACTAACAATTAACTATGTATTAATGGTTGATCCAAAGGACACCTTCCTGCATTGTCTTGTACAAAAGTAGCAGGACACAGGCATTAAAAATGTTCTGTGGTGCAAAGGAATCTGTAAGCAAAACAACTGCAGACAGACACGGGGGGAGATGTAGCAATGCAAAGAAAGTGCAAATAGACGTTGTGGTTTTGACGCAACTGCTCTATTTTCTGCTCCCATTTGTGTCAAATGTATGGAAGTGTTTCTTACATTTGGTGCAAATTGTTGGCTAAAAAAGTTTACGCCAACTCAAACCTACTATGTAACTATGTAAACCTGCTGGATTTTTTTTACACAAATACCAGAGACAAAAGTGATGCCGAGTGATGCAGATATATCACAATCTCATTATAATATGTGCGTCATGTACAGTAACTCCCACCCCCCTCCTATCTCTTCCTACTGTCCCTCCCCAAATGGCAAGGTGATGCAAACGGCGCAAACCTGGAAGCAAAGACCTGGATTCACTGCCGCAAAGAAACGCAAGGTGAAAATGACACCATTTGCATCAATTTCGCTTCACATTTGCTACGATACATCCCTACAGTTTTTAAATGTGTCTAATAATGTAAGTAAGGTAATGCAGATTCCGAATATCTACCATGGCCCTTTATATATGTCCATGTAAGTTTTATTTTTAATTTGTCTATTTTACCGTATAAATGAACTTTTATCGATTCAGTCTTGTTGTGCCCTTTTTCTCTGTTGTTGTTGTATCCAGTTTGCCCCATCGATCGCAGGAGATCTTAGAGGAGCAAGGAAGACTGTTGTCACAGACTCTATGACGACTCTATTAGATTCTATGGCAATACGATTGCAGTATATCCCAATATAATAAACCAACATAACACAAATGGGAACAACAATAGTAAATCCAATAATTGGGCAATCAAACTATTGCCTAAGGGCAACTTAGTAGTACTTACAAATGTTCTGGGATAGTTTTATACAGTACAAATGTTCTACTCATTACACAGCATTGCACGATCTATAATAATAAAAGAGCCTGTGTGTGTGTGTGTCTGTCAGAGCCACAGCTTCAAGACCATGAAACCTACAGACCTGAAAGTGTGCATGCGTACTACTGTAAGGAAACCATAGGGGTGGGAACCTGCGGGTTATTTTTATTTATTGCATGCAGTGGCCCTTTAAATAAACTCAATCCTCAGAGTGTGACGCCCGCGCCAAGGCGAGCACTGATAGGCTGCGCAGACGTTCTATTTTAGGATGGCCATTTTTTTTTCTTCTACTGTTTTTAACCGCTCTGCCTCCGATTGGTTGTTCCCTTTCAATGAGGGAGGGCAGGAGAGTGAGTAAGGTGTGTGGCGCTCAGTGAGGGATTGTGTCATTTTTCCGAGGAGGAGTGCGAGTGAAAGATGGTTATCATTTAGTGAAAGGGCTGTGAGGGGGAGATGTGGGGGTGTAAGAGAGGTGGGGGTATAAGAAAGGGAGGAGGAGAGAGGAAGGAGGGAGATGGGGGTGTAAGAGGGGGAGGAGGGGCTTGTGAGACAGCAGGGAGAAATACATGGGGGAGATAGAATATGAGAGGTGGGGGTGGGAAAAGTTGGGGTGTAAGAGAGGGAGGGGGAGAGGTCGGGGTATAAGAGGGGACGGTCCTTGATGGGATGAATGTCACTGAGGGGGAAGGTAACTGAGAGAGTGTGTCAGTGAAGAGGGTGGATATCACTATCATTTGGGGTTTCAAGTCTGCAATGGAAAAGACTGCAACGTGTGCAAAGCTGGGTACTTGAGGTTGTTGCAAATTAAACAGATACTGTATCGTTTAACTTGTAATTTCTGGGAAATAAACCACATGTGCACTATTCTATTTGTAATCTGTAGACAATGTTATTTAGGTACAAACCTGTGCATCCTGAAATAGATCACTTTGACCCATGATTGAATGTATGCTATGCAAGTTACTACCATGTTACCTATACAGCGCCTAACTATTCTAAGTAGAAATGATCTACTGGCAGCCAGGCTGAGGTGACTGGGATGTCTGAAGCCTTCCATAGAGGGACAAAGGGGACAGTGTGTGCTCATTCACATGTCATTTCCCAGAATCCCTAGCTGCAGTGGAAGTATTGTATGCAAGGAGATAATAGGGAAAAACAGGTTAAGACCCAAAAGGTTGAAACTGATGTCTGTGAGTAGCTTTACTGGTTATGCCCTTCCTTAACCCAGGCTGCACTGAAAAGCTGTGTAATGCGGCAGGCATAAGCTCATAGGGGTCCATGTTAAAATAGATTAGAAGCAAAAGGTGATACTGTGTGCTCATTTGCGTGTCATTACCCAGAATCACTGGCTGCAGTGGAAGCACTGTATGCTAAGAGATAATGGGGAAATGCAGGGTTGCACACCTGTCTGAGACATGTGACTGTGCTCACAAGTGATTTATTTGCTGTATGATATACAGAGACAGCAATTTCAGTTGTGGTTCAGAATGCTGTACAGTATATGGAGTGAACAGAATAGTACTCACGACTACATAAATAACCCTGCTGCCTTCACTTCAGTGTACAACATGGGTAGATGGGAGAGGTCACATCTAGTTGATGGATAACTCTCACCTTGGACATCAAGTTTATGGTGTCATCAATGATTTGCTTGAAATTCCACATTTCCCTTCATGACAAAAAATGTGCTGACATTTTAATGATGATCTGATGTATAAAGATATGGAGTGTAAAGCGTAGTGTTATTTGTTATGTTAAGAAGCAGATCATTGCATTACTCTTAAAGAAGGAATTAACATTCCAGGTGAACCAAAAGGCCTAGTCTTATAAAAAGTTATATGATATGTCCAGAATGTGTCTTATAGAATTATTATTGTTCATTTTTAAAGCGCATGCATGTTCTGCAATGTAGTACAGTTGGGGGTACAGAGATTTGATCATTACATCAAGTTACATACAAATATGGACAAACATGCATAAACAGATACAGAAGGTAACGAGGGCCCTGCTTACGAGAGCTTACAAGCTAGAGGGAATGAGGCACAAAGTTGAAACAAAAGTTAAGGTGGCTGCTCATTGTGGGATGGACTATGGTCCAGCTGCACAGCTGGTCCCATTATGGTTTGGGGTGTGGATGTTGAGAGGTGGTAGATAGAGTGGCGTTTAGTCTAGCCACACAGCTGGCACCAATAGGGTAGGTGGGGAGGGTGTAAAGCTTTGTAATTTAGGGCTGGGGTTTTACATTTTATTCTGGATGATATGGGAAGCCGGTATAGAGATTTCCACAGCGGAGCAGCAGAAGTGGAGTGGTGAGTGAGGTAGATGAGTCTGGCAGCAACATTTTGGATGGAATGAAGTTTGGATAGGCGCATAAGGGCAATGCCAACTAGGAAAAAGTTGCAGTAGTCTGTGAGGATCAGGCGCAGGTTCCGCCCCTGTCAAGCTCCGGTCGCCTGATTGGCTGCAGCCTTGTTCCTGTCTACTGTGCAGCTCTCCATCTGATTGCATCTCCGTGCTTTTTAGTCTCAGCCTCTTCCACCTGGAAGTTGGCTGAGCATAATCTCTTGTGACGTGTGCTGGTCGCAAGCACTCTGCCTCACCTCACCTTGCCTTACTTTGATCCCGCTGATTTCTCCAATCCTCGACCAGCCTCCCCTACAACCTGTCTCTCTCCATTCCCCGACCCAGGGTTGCTCTCCTACTATTCTGCTCTCTCCTACCCTGACCAGGCTACCCATGACGACGTGTCCCGCATCTGGATGCGGCTTCAGGTCGGTGTATCAATATCCCTACCTCAGCCTCACGGTTCCATCCTGTTTGTGGCAAGCACCTGTTACATAGTCAAGGCATCACACGATGAGTGAATTAGGATTTTAGTTGGATCATGAGTGAGAAAAGGGCATATCCTGGCAATATTTTGAAGGTGTAGATGGGAGGACTTAGTAAGGGACTGAATGTGAGGAATGAAGGAGAGATCCCAGTCAAGTATGACCCCTAGACAGTGGTCTTGAGGTGTTGATGAGATTGTGGTATTATTGACAGTGAGGGAGAGTTTGGGTGTAGGGGTGGCAGTCAAAGGGGGAAAGAGTATTAGTTCTGTTTTGGACATGTTAAGCATCAGGTACTGGTGGGACAACCAAGAGGAGATTACAGAGAAACAGTTGGTGACACGAGACAGAATAGATGGGTAAATGTCTGAGGAGGAGAGGTAAATTTGGGTATAATCTGCATAGAGATGATACTGAAAACCAAAAGATTGTATTGGTTCCACATGAGAGGAGATGTAGAGTGAGAAAAGCAGAGGACCAAGGACAGAGCCTTGTGAGACCTCAGCAGAAAGGGGGAGTGAAGAGGAGGAGAGACCAGAGAAGTAAACACTGAAGTAGCGGTTGGATAGGTAGGATGTGAACAAGGAGAAGGCTGTGTCACGGAGGTCAATAGATTGGAGAGTGTTCAGGAAAATGGTGTGATCGACAGTGCCAAAGGCAGCAGAGAGATCCAGGATCATTAGTAAGTAGAGGTGACCATTAGACTTAGCTGCGAGTAAGTCTTAGGTTGTCTCAGTAGAGTGTAGAGCGTGGAAACCAGATTGCAAAGGGCCAAGCAGGGAGTTGGAGGAGAAAGTGAATTAGGCGGTTGTACACAAAATCGCAAAAGTAGCTTGAAGGCAAAGGGGAGATGAGATATAGGGTGGTAGTTAGAGAGGGAGGATGGGTCAAGAGAGGGTTTTTTTTTTAGAATGGGCTTGATGAGTGTATGTTTTAAATAAGAAAGGAATGTGCCGGAGAAGAGAGAGTTTAAAAAGGTGAGTTCGGGTGGGGCTCAGTGTGTCAAAAAGGCAGCAGGGGAGATCTGAGGGAATAAGATTAATGGGGCAGGCTGTTGGGTGAGATGATGAGGAGCGTAGAGACCTCATCCTCAGTCACAGTGGAAAATTAATTGTTTGGATTTAGTTGTGCGAGGGGAGGATGCAGAGGGTAAATTGAGGCTAGAGGTTAGGAGGTAATGGTCAGAGAGAGAGAGGGAAGGGCGTGTTAGAGAAGTTAGAGAGAGCAGAAGCAGGAGAAAACCAGATAAAGGGAGTGCTCATTGCCGTGAGGAGGTTAAAGAAATAAGATGGACAGCTGGAGTGGCATTGGGATTGTCAATAGGTATTTTTAAGTCTCCAAAGATTACAGTAGGTGTGTCAGATGAGAGGAAGTGAGGAAGTCCTATGGCAACTTTGTCAAGAAATAGAGATATATGTCCATGGGGGGGGGGGGTGATAGATAACAGTGACACAGAGGAAAAGGTGGGGAAAAGACAGCATGTCCTTGGAAGGATGAGAAGAAGAGGGACGGGAAGGATGGTATGACATGAAATGTGCAACTTGGGGAAAGTAGTATGTTAACTCCTCTGACCTGTCTATTCCCTGGTCTGGGGATGTGGCTAAGGAAGAGACCACCATAGGAGAGTGCAGCAGCAGGAGAGGCGGTGTCTGAGGGGTTGAGCCAGGTTTCTTTAATGGCTAGAATAATGGAATGAATAAGTCATGTACTGCAGTAAATTTGTTGCAGACAGATGGTGCATTCCATAGGGCACAGGAAAAAGGAAGGGAGAGGTGACATTGCGATGAGGTTGGACTGATTGGCTGTGCATGCTGAGAAGGAGACTTTGGGGCAGGGTGTAGGACAAAAAAGGATTGGTATGTGGATACGGACAGGATTAGGGGGCAGGCTGCCACAGATTAGGAGTAGCAGTAATAGGGAGGGAAGCAATAGGGAGGGAAGAAAGAGTAGCGCAGGGAGTTTTTTTTTTGTGTAACGGTTTTACGGGCCCCCACCCAATCTCACATTGGCACCTGTGGTCTCCTGGCCCCATTACATGTATGTATGATGTGTGGTGCACCTGCTGGCGTACAGGCTCCTGAGTCTCCCCCTGGGTTGGTATGGGGATATCAGCAAGACAGGCATCTGAGGTAGTGTTCTTAGAGTCCTACTCAAATCTGATGCAGCGCCTCCACCTCATCAGGATCTCTGTGGCTGCAGGAGGATGTGTCTGATGAGGACCTCCTCTGTGGTGCCTCCTTCTGTGCAATGACTCCACACATACACAGCAAGGGTCTGGTGAATCTGGGCATCTTTATTGACATCATCATGCAGACTGCCCCTCACAGCGGTCGTCCTAGCCGCTCATCTTGTTGTAGTACATTCTTTCAGAAGTTCTTTCCCTCCCAATGGAGTTGGGTCACCTCTCCCCTCAGGGAGATACCCACCTGTGTCAGGTCCCTGATCACAGTGTAGGTAACTACCAATTATATCTGACAGCCTTAACTGCTGCAGACCTCCAGAACTGGATCATAACGGATCCCTTGATTGACACTCTCCAACCACTGCTTAACACACACTAACTTTAGGCAGTTCTGTATCTTATATAGACTCAGAAAACAGCCACACCTCTTGTGTCACTGATAGTGGACACAGAGCATGTTACCACTCCCCTTGTGTACATATGACACCTCACCAGGGTGTGAGGGCAAACCTCCATAATTGATGCTGGCAATCCTGCATACTTACTAGGTTTTACTGCCAGCAGGAGAAAGAACTGTATACCATTTTTATACATGGCTACATCTGTTTTTTAATAGAATACCTTCAATTGCAAAATATATATGATAAATAATTTTAAAATAATTTCAAAACCTGACCCGTTGGGGGATCTTGAGGACTGGAGTTGAGAACCCCTGATGTAACAAGTCCCAAGTAAGGAAATTGCAACAGGGAAACCCTAAGCTTACATTTGTACTTAGGAGTATTTAGGAAATTATCCCTGCTGCATCAGTGATTTAACCTAATATCAGAATCTGACTATTGGTAACTATGTGGAGAGAAAGAGGAAACAAATCCCTTTCAATAGGTTCACTCCTAATCGATAGTTAATTGCCTTGATTGAACCTTATTAGGGTCCAAAAGGGTGAGGGTGTAGCCCTTAGATTCACTAATAAGTGATATCAGATATAAATGTGGTGTTGCAGTCCTACTACATTAAGTAACTGCTTAGTACATGAATTGTACAGTTTAAATTCTAATTATTCATGCATAGGTTTTAAAGTTCAAAGACCAACAGTCTTAACATAGAACTAGTTCAAACATAGATTAAGTCCAGCTATATACTAATATTCACTATACTGTACATGCTTTCACTGGCATTAGCCCATTAGCTCCAGTATTCATCGTAGATTCAATGTTTAAATCTACTGTATGTTTGAGGTAGTCCCATGTTAACTATCGTCTATTAGCCTTATGCCGCAGTCTAACCATCATTTTTATTATTTTATCTGTTATATTGATTTAATAAACTACCCTCTTTTAATCACTTCTCTGTATTTACACTGATACGGTATATATAATATGTATAAATCCTCTACAAGATAGAACATCTAAGCGCTCCACACTTTATACACCAATCTATTTGTTTCTTTATAAATAAAATGTTTTACCAGGAAGTAATACATTTGAGAGTTACCTCTCGTTTTCACGTATGTCCTGGGCACAGAGTTATGATGACAAATACATGGTTACAAATACATAGTTACATTAAGTGAACAGGGTTATACATTATATAAAAGACATTGCATGCACAGTAAGAGATAATACTGTATATATTATAGGCGTATGTAACAGTTACAGACCAGATTACAATGTGAGACAGCTTTAGTTTCTAGGTGGGTGTTTTCCTCATTAGCACAACTGGAGAGACACTTTTACATATTCACACCTCCCTGGATATTCTGATAGTTTATAACCATTGTCTGGTAGCATTGTGCTATAGTAGAGGTACGATTAGGAGTGCACCTATGGAATCTCTTTTACAGCTTCCATGGAAGCCGAAACCTTAGGCAGCACCTTATTAGTTTTGGGCGAGTTTTAGTTTTGTTCAGTCTGACTATTGGTAACATCATATATAAGTCCATATATAAGTCTTATATTTCATCATAACATTTGTGATATGATTACTGCAATCTGCCTGACCTTAACATGTGTTTGTATGTGTCTATGAACATGTGTATATACAGCTCAACCCCGTTATAGCACGATCCATTGCAACGCGGATCCGCTTATAACGCGGTCTAAACGTGGCTCCCGATTTGAAAACACCTCCTTTCGCCGCGCAAGGACCTGAGTTCCAAATCCTGCATGTGTATTATATAAAATGTATTCATGTTCAACTCCCACATGGTGTGTGTGTGTGTGTGTCTGTTAGCAATAAAGTATTGAATGTTCAAAGGAAAAGAAAAAAAAATCCACGTGGTTTAGGGGGATGTGTGGTTCATGTGACCCTCCTCTACACTGGAGAAGTCTACGGCAGGGAGAGGAGAGAGCCGAGAGCCGCAGAGAGGAGAGAAATGCAGATGCCAGTAAGTCCTCGCGCGGCGAGGTCTCATTCTGTGGACCAGAGGGACCGCGTTATAACGGGGTATATATATATATATTATTCCAACACAAACATTTGTGTTTGCCTTTGAAAGCAACAGCGTAACAGCTACAGTACTTATGTAATCCTGGGAAAGCCAGTTTATCATATCTACAGATGTAGCAAAACATACCGTCTCTGGAGCCGCAGAAAAGGTGAAACTCTCCGGCGCTGGAGACAATGTCTACTATGGTTGTGCCGCGGGAGTTCAGTGTCCGGGTCACACCCTTGCAGCGTTAATTCTCTGGTGCCAGGACCACCGCGGTTACGTAATTGCAGTTTACCCCACTGCGGAAAACGGTGAGCTTGGCTACGTCTGTAGGAGTGAAACTGAATTCCAATAGCATCTGATTCACAAGGAAACCAGCTTCCTCTCTCATTTATGCATTTCCAGTATCCAACGTACTGTATTTAAAAGGAAAAACTCCTAACTGTACACAACAGCTGCATGAGCACAAGGGGGCTATGTATAGGATCTAGAGGTGGATCTCACAATCACAGTTCTTCCCACCACACCAGTTGTCAGTATAGCTTGGAAATAGTGTGATAGAGTAGATTGTCTCTGACCAACCAGAATTGTGCACATGGACCTGTGCAGAGAGGACCCCAAAACTAGCATAAAAACGGAAGTAAAATGCTAGAGTGAAGAGATGCTCCAGAGTCGAAGAAGCTTCAGGGACAGCAAAGATATGGGCAGGAGGATATGAAAAGAAACTGTTCCACCTTCATACTACTGGTAATATGCATTATTCTGTAACGTAATCTGTCATTTTTATAATAACTACAGGCAGTCCTCGGTTATCCAACGGAATTCGTTCTGGAAGTAGCGTTGGATAGTGAAACCGTTGTAAAGTGAGTCCCATGTTAACCAGTGGCGGTGAGCGTTGGATAACGCATTCAGGCGTCGGATTACACATTACGGCGTCGATAAACAGCACACAGGGTTGCATTGTAAAACATTGGATATGCCATTCGTTGTAAAGTGAAATGTTGGATAGCGAGGACTACCTGTACATACAGTATATTGTAACAGTAGGTTGTTTTCAACATGGAAACAATGGGTTCTTTTTATTATCACTTGTTTATGTTTCCCAATAGGACTTATAATATATAAAGCTTATTTTTCTTACAGTTTGGTTCAGACTTACTTCGTCCTGATCTCTAGTTCATCGTAGCTGGAGTGGCACATCTCACTAAAGCGGGAGACAAAGAAGTCGTAGCTTCTGTGGTAGGAAGGAGTGTCCTCTTCTATGTTAGCAAACTTCACAAACTGCAGCCGAGCGACGCCCATGGAGAATGATGCGGAGGAGAGTGAGCGGGACAAAAAAGGAGAGAGCGAGAATATGAGTGTCAAAAGCAATAGCAAGTTAAACAGATAAAGATGAAATAAGTGAAAGTACATCAAGCAATCTGCATTAGCCATTATTATTTTTGGACGAACATTCTTGTCGGTTACAAACTCTCCCACAATTTCGTCCTAGCCAGTATAGTGAGAAGCGGGGTGATTCGTTAGCTTACATTCATTAGAAGTTGATGCCGTGTTACCCTGCATTTAACTACATTGAATAGGGGCATATGCAGGTGTTGCAGAATAGCACAGCCAAGAGCAGCAAAGACTAACGCAGAGGTAGACCAATGAATCCAATAAGATGGTGAGGCGACATGAAATAGAAAGGACAAAAAGAAAGAAAGAAGGATGTGATAATCACTAGGAAAGTGACGCAGATAGTAACAGAATGAATCACATCAAAAGGAAAAGATTACAGGGCAAGAAACCACCCTTGTTTAAATGAGTATCTAAATGTCTTACTCGACATGGAGAACCATTGCCTCTTTTCTACTAGGTGGGAAGCTGAACCATGTTTATTTCAGCTCTGGTGACCTCCTACTTCCCGAGGTACTTACCTTGGAAGGTGCTGCCAGTAGCAGCCCCCGTTGGGCACCCAAAATGCATTTAAAGGTCCCGCCTCTTACGGGCCAATAGGGAGCGGCTACGTCATTTCTTGCGGATTCCTATTGGCTCGTGTGAAGCGGGACCTCTAAACCTGCAGGAAAACCCGTGGAACCTTCTGATGTAAGTAACTCTGGGAGCAGGGGGGCTCCCTGAAGCTGAAATTAACACAGTTTAGCTCCAGAGACCCCCTGTTTCAAACCTAGGGGGGAATCTTTTTTTGTAAGTATTGCAAGTTTATCATAGGAATGCTGCTATCCTAAACCTTTAGCTCCCAGAAGGGCCTGCAATACAATGTATGTTTCTGGCCCATCTGACAGTGAAAGTGTAAGAACATATCGCTAGCACACAAGAGAAAAATGAATACATGTAATCCTCGATATTCCAATAAAACTGCTTGACCCGGGAACAAAAACATCAAGACTGTATAGAGATAATAATGAGCTTTACAATCATCATGTTTTGTCCATTTGCTTTTGTGCTGATTATATGTAGTCTTTAAACCGTAAGAAAAGGTGATTTTATGATCAAGACACAACTACTACTGTATGGCATTAGGATGTTACACCATGTACAGAAGAACATCCGATGCTGAAAATGTTAAATAATAAACAGCTGAACCTTTTGAGTGCCGGAGGGGCCACAGGGCCAGAGTACCAATGTCCATCCGGCACTTGCGGTCACATGGTCACTCTCCAAAGTGGTCACGTGATCGCTCCATCACCGATTACAGAACGGAAAGGCGAGGAGTCATCTCCCTCATATCCGCCATCACTTCAGATCAGTGCAGGACGCCATCTCCGCTAAGACATCAAGCATTATTTTGGGGACGTAGCCCAGGGTGTCATAACCCGTAGCAGCTATGTCCAAGGGCAACTAAAGGGCTGAAGCAGCTATCCCTCCAAATTTGAGAACCAGAGGTCCTCTGGAGGTGCACCTTGCTATGTTCAGCTCCAGGGATCGCCTGGTCTCACAGAAATGTACCTTTGCATTAGCATCCAATAGGAGCCCGCTGCAATATCTTACCCCAATGACTTCACAACTTCCTATTGGCCTACAGGAGTCCGGCTAACCTGGTCTCCATATTAATTTCCCAATAGTGAAAAAATAAGGAGCTCTGGAGCTCAGGACCTTCCCATCCAAATGATGAAGATAAAAATACAAAAATAAAATAAAAAAAACATTAAAAAAATTGAGTGGGGGTGGGAGAGAATGCTGCTTTTTTTTTCTAATATTAAAGCTTTAGCAGGGAGGTTTACTGCAGTAAAATGGGTACTTCGTAGTTGCACGCAGGATAAAATGTGTGAGTAAAGAACATGAATAATCACATCACTTGAAATGTGTGTGCTGTGCATTAATGATATTATACAGATTGGCACAATTTGGTACTGGATTGACCCGAGCAGAATAATTTCCACCTCGACTCTCCTAGCATCAGTGTAAAGGTGCTGTGTTCTAAAGGTGTGCTGTGTGAGCCTGCTTGTGACTTACGGTACTAGGTTAATTCATGCACATAGTATAGTAGGATCTATTCAATTCTGCACCTCTTTTCCACATTGTATTTTTCTCCATTTTCTTTACCAGCCAAGAAAGCCACCAGGAGCCAGCTACCTGAACAAGCTCCTCACCCCTACCACATGTAGCACTTATCATCTGAGATCAGACTCCAAAAGACTGTTCATGGTCCCAAGGCTCAACAAAGTATCCGGCCGTTCCTCCTTCTCTTACCATGCACCCCAAAACTGGAACAACCTACCAGAGACTCTTACATCCACCACCAGTTTAAATTCTTTTAAATCTAAGGCTGTCACACATTTTAATCTGGTCTGTAATTGTTTCATACGCCCATAATATAATCTTTAACTGTGCATGCAATGTCTTGTATATAATGTGTAACCTGCTCCTTTATGTAACTGTATTTGTAACCATGTATTTATTTGTCTTAACTCTGTGCCCAGGACATACTTGAAAACGAGAGGTAACTCTCAATGTATTACTTCCTGGTAAAACATTTTATAAATAAATAAATAGATTAAAATCTAGCCCACATATAACAAATATACATTATTTTCATTGTGTTACTTACATTATCATTTATTTTTTTACATGTGATGCACCTGTGAGCAAATACTGTAACTGCAGTGTGTCAACGCAAACCACTATTGGCATTGGTTATTCCTTACACTGCCTTCTGGGTTTATCACAATGGGAGTTTCTGTTTGATAGCGTCCCGGTGATTGTGAGAGTAAAGAACCCCCATAGATCCCCAAGAATAACAGATCAAATCTCTCCAGATATCAGCTTCTAAGATTGTGTAGGACTTCTCTTTCTTCTTTCCCTGTTACATCATTCTTTAAGGTATGAAGTATTGTGACTAAATCAGTGGGTAAAGTCGTGCTGGCGAGTCTGAAACGGTAGTGATTGGATAATTGCATCAATACAACAGGTTTTCACAACAGAACAGAGGAATCCGACTGGCGGTTCTACAGTTCTTTTATGCAAAACTGTCACACACATGTGGCTCCCCGGGGTAAAACAGCAGAGCGAGATTACTCCGTTATTAACAGGAAAATACAGTTTGCCACCAGAGCCAATAGCAGTGTTTTTGTAACAAGCTATTTTCCCATCAGAATTGCCCTAAAGCATTTGCTGTCAGAGGGGCCAGCAATGCATTGCAAAGTAGGCCAGGCTATCGCAACTTTACAAATGCATATATTTATGCACAAAGATTCACTTCTAAACAAGAAAATCGGATACGGTGTAACATTAAAAAAAAAAAAACATAAATTGGTATGTGCTGAACAAGGAAAAATGTCTCATGCTTGATAAGGATAATGTCGCATTGTGGCAACAGTGGGGTTAATCAGGCCATTAATAAAGGTATTATGCCCGGCTGATTAACCCCAACTCGTGCTGGGAGTGAAGGGGTTAAAAGTATATGCATGACCCTGATGTATTTACCCCTGTCCCAGCCTTCTTATTACCATTTTGCAGGCTGTTCCCTGCCTGCAGTAAAAGAATTACATACAGCTGCGGCCGCCTTTATCCTAATGCGGCCATATCGGCGCAACTCTGATTGATAACCGCGGGCAGATGCAGTATTTTTTTTTTCCGGAATATGTTCCGGTATTTTAGCGCTCGTAATATTGAATATATGCAACATGAATGCGGTATGAATGCGGCATGAACGCGGTGAAGTGCGGTGAATTACGTGGCATTCGGAAAAAATCCCCGAAAAAATTCCGAGATGTTGGAGAATAAAAGGGGCCGCGGCTGTACAAAGTGTGCTATATGGTTTTCAGGCACAAGATGGCGTTGTGAGCGCCGAAGCTAGCGCTGATTGAAGAAGCATGGCTGGATGGGAGGTCTGTTTGAAGCATAGGAATCCATTTTCAAGCACTCGACCTTGTAACCGCACGTTCAATTGAATAAGTGGCTTGCAGTTAGATTTGAAGTGGTTTTCTGATAAAATGTATCCGTACCTTGTTAGCTCGCTTAACTTGAAAGGCGGATAGTCTATTGGCGTCGGAAGCCGGTCAATTGACGTGAGAAGTATGTGAACTTGGCATCCCACAAGAAAGCCTTTCAATTAAGCGGGCTAACTCGCGAACGGAGACAGCTAGCACCTTGATTTTTGGGGTGCAAGTCCAAATAAATAAACCACTCACACTCACATAAAAATTACAGTTGTGACACCCCCACAACATTATGTTTTAATAAAGTGTACAATACTGTAATTTTTAAAATGTACAGGCAGGAATAGTTTTTATGTAAGCCCGGGAAAAATCCTTTGGCATGTAAATATGCCAGGGGTGAATGAGCTGAGGGTATTTTCCTTCCTGCACTTCAAAGAGACCCCGCCAAGTGGGAACCTCTGAGTCTAGTGAAATGAAGGGATGAAAAGCCTCAGAGATCCAAAGTGTGAAAATGGCCGGGATGTTGCTGAGTGCCAGATCCCGGTACTCAGCTTGAGCCATTCACACCTTGTGGCCAAACCCCAGACTAAGGATCACCAGATAAGGGGTGTACCCCAGGTATGCTAAGTCGCATTGGTGTCAAGCTAACACATGTGCGGTGCAAACAGGAAAGCCTATTTTGCCCGTTTTGCAAACTACGGGCAAATCGGAGATTGGTGGGTTAAATGTTCCCCCGGAGGGGATTGGGCATGCATGTTATAGATAGGTCTGTGAACCCTATAAATCTGCCCTCCGAGCTATCCCCTGTGTGATTCATGACGTAACCAAACATTGCACAAAATTCTGTTCGAGTACAGCGGTAGCGGTTTCAGGACGCAAGGGTTTAACAACATCGCAACTAAGGATTTACCCCAAACTCCGGAATTCATTAGCCCTGGTGACTCCCGAATGAATTCTTACAAACTATTACGAACTTTCTTCATTTGGCAGAGATATTAGATTGGCAACTTGCGATCTAGCCAAACGGACTTTAAATCAGAGACTGCATTTCTTGCGCTTTCTTGCAAAGGACAAATTATTTTGTTTCCCCATCCCAGTAAATGTTGAATTAAGTGTATTCTGAAGCTGTCGAGTGTTTGTCTATCAAGGAAATAAATGACAATTTATTTTGCCTCCTTGTCATGTTCAATCGAGAATCCCAAAAATATAAAAAGTGTTGATAAGTTCTGGTCCACTGTGACACTCATGCTCGCTAATAATGGTGAGCCCCTTTTGCGTTTCAACATAAAAACTTCAGGTGTGAAGAGCTGTACGCATTCTCTCTAATTTGGGACTTTATATATAGCCAAGTGCCCCTGGCTATAGCCTTCTACTGGCCCCAAAACTATAAGTCCTGATAGGAACAGGCAGTGTTGGGGTTAATCTCCTGGCAAGGCCTAGCCTGCAGTTGCAGCCTGGATGGGTACTATGTTGCCAGGGGCAGGCCTAAATCGGCAGTTGGAGTGTCATACCTGGGGAGGGCACTGACTGGGTCACATGTATGGTGTGATGCCTGTCAGTACCTGGAACTGCCCTGTTATGGGGCGGGGTTACAAGCCCTTCCCCCTGGGTATAAATGCTGACACCACTAAATTGAGTGTTTTGTTTATGGGACAGTGTGATACCCTTTTCCCAATGTAGCCGGGTCCCCACTCACCTCGGTAGCGGGTGCAGGGGAGGCTGCGGCTTGTTCGGAGCTCCGGGAGCTCCGTGGCAGATCGCCAATGCAGGGTGCCACCATGTTGAATCTCGCGCATGTGCAATGGAGCAGGTGCGCATGCGCAGTGGCCAGAGTAGTGTCCATAAACAGGCTCTGCACGGGACTACATGTCCCAGCAGAACATGGGGCTGCTCACCACATGGGAGACTGCAGCCAACAGGGCTGTCGGAATCCTGAGGGGTTAGAAAGATACTTTTGGCACCCTAGGGACCGCGCGCCAGTCGGAGCAGGGACCTCACTGGAGATGGTTGTGTCCAGGGGGCAGTGTTCCCTTGGACTAGGCCAGTGATGCCCCGTTGGCCCCAAATAGGCCCCAGTCCCTTCAGTTTGTGTGTGTAGGGAAGGCCCCTAGATAGGGACGCTTCCCCAGTAGCACACAGCGCTGTTATTGCAGTATTAGTGCACCAGTGATGGACGTCATGCGGTGTGCGCGGCCTGCAGTCTGGGACCAGACAACAGGCAACCATACACATTAAGGGACACCCTCCAGCGGGAGCTCCCTCAAGAGGCGAACGCCTACGGACAGGAGAGGATCTGGTAGACCGTGTCGTGTGATCACGTTGCGGTTCTGCGGATCCACTATTCCAAGTCGGCCTGGTCTGGCCTAAGGGTGTAGCGCTACACCACACACTCTTTGGGTGGGCCTTGTGTGTGGACACTAGGGTGGCTAATTGCCCAGGCACCTCCATACTTTGGGGGTTCCACCAGTCAGTTAGTCAGGGCCTGTTCTGTTTAGTTGTCTCCCAAACGTGGCTTTTCTGTGTTTGCTTTTGTTTTTCCTTAGAGGGACGGTGTGCCTAACTTTCTGTTGACTTGAATGGTAAATAAACCACCAACTTTTATTTATTTATAAAATGTTTTACCAGGAAGTAATACATTGAGAGTTACCTCTCGTTTTCAAGTATTTCAGCGCAAGTACAGTGTGTGGGCTCTTTAGTGACCTTCCCTTCACTGACATTTTGCTTGAAGGAAAGTGTCTTATGGCATAGCACCACTTAGTACATATGTCCGTAAATAAGAACTTGTAACCATGTTCCACTGTATCACTAGAGAAGGCTTTGCTCTTTATTTCGTTCACGCTGCCCTAATAGCAAAAGCACCCGGAGTCAGGACATGCGTCAATGGACATGTGGATTATTTGGGTGCTTGTACACAAGTTCCCCAATTTCTCCCAACTATTTTATTCCTCCTTACTACCTGGTGACAAAGTGATGTGTTTGAATTGATATTTCCTCATAGGAATAACTTGAACATAACATCTAAAACCGGTTAGGCACCAGAACACAGTGGACTCCGAGTGGATTCCTATGGTTGAAACCAGCAGGTCTAGTTCAAGCACAGGGCATAGCAGGAGGCAGAAGAGAGGTCAGAACAAGCCAGGATTACGACAGGCTGCAGGAATATAGGGTTGCCAGGTGTCCAGTATTGAACCGGACAGTCCTGTATTTGGACACTGTTCAGTAAAAAATGAGGTAATACTGGACATGTATGTGTCTGGTATTAATTCTCTGGACAAAGTAACCTGACCAGCTTGGGGGGGCGCGAGATTTCCCTGAGCAGGGAAAGAGCAGAGCTGATGCGAGGGGGCTGGGCAGCTTCCTCCATCCCGATTGATTGCTGCTGGCTAATGCAGACAATCAGGAGGAGGTGTCAGGAGCCCGGTGGTGGGGCCAAGGAGAGGATGGAAACAGCATGGAGTGGAGAGACATTAGAGAGGTGTGTGTCTTGAGCACGTCATACCTTTCACCATTGTGTCCAGTATTTTTGAAGAAGCCACCTGGCAACCCTAGGCAAGAACTATGTCAGAGCAAGGTGAGATCAGGGAAGGCTGCAGGCAGAAACAAGGTCAGAGAAAGCGGAGGGCTGGGCAGGTCAGGAACAACCAGGTAGCACATCTAGAACAAGATGGCTAAATCGCATTGAACTGGTAACAGGAAGGAGGAAACACCCAGCTTTTAAAGGAAGCAAAAGGGTGTGTCCTAGAAGCAGTAGAGAACAGGAGCAGCAGCAGCAACAGCAGCAGCAACAGCAGCAGGCTGGTCAGGTACACATGTAAAGCTCGGACGTTTACTGAAGCAAATGCTATCCAGCAGCTGATTAGGTTCACTATTACTGTAGGTATGCTGCCATTAAAGATGTGTGCAAACGGTGCTGCAGAGGCTAATGGTATCCATATAACAAATGTGGTTCTCTGCTTGGCCCACTCCAATGAGTAATGAGTGTCTTTGTGTCCGTATCCCTTGCCAGGGAATAGGGGACTAGTACCTAGTGCTCACGGGCACACCATCAACAGTACAGATAATGTCCCACAATATAAGCTGACATGATAAAGGGCGTGCCGCCCGAAACGCGTAGGTGCGTTGCATACCGAGGGGTCAGTGATGATCCACTCATTGAATAAATAATTTTCATATGTGGGCCTCCTCTGTTTTTCTGGCAGTGCTCTGCCTTTTTTCCATCCATGCTGCCATTAAATACTGACTTCACGGGATCAGGTCCAGGGCTGGACAAAACCCTATCAGCCTTGTTCCAATGTCAAGCTACAGCCACAAATAACTCTATTGGTCCAGAAAATGGTATAACCACCACCAAAATACTCTAGTTTGCTCTGGAATCAGATTCACAGTCCAGTTTGATTGTTCTTATTGAAGTTGTCTGCCTTCCCCTCGTGACCACCTCAAAATCTCCTGCAAAGTTCTTAGTCCAGTTGTGATTATGCATCAATACGTGAGTCTGTCCAGAACGGGTAATACCTTTTTTTTTTAATTGGATTGATCATATTTTATTTTAGACCAACTTTAAAAAATATTTATGTAATAATTTCATAACCAAAATAATCTCTGCTTAGAATCTTACATTCATTTGTGTCGAATGCTGACTTACATTTCTAAGCTGATCAAAAAATAAGTAGATTTATTTTGCCTTTGTGACAGTAACTTCATTTTAATCTCAAATAACCCTTCAGATGTTTATTCCCCTTACGTTCACATTTGCAATGGATTCGCTACACTCATTCTTTAGAGGCCATTCTGTGGTCTTAGTAACGGAACAAAAATAGCTGTGCAGAGGCCGAGTATTGTACATGAACACTTTTATCGCTTTTCACTATAGGATTACAGGAATAATAACCTATAGATAGTTATGGTGGAACAAAAGAAAGTTTGCAGCTAGTACAATGTATCCATTTCCACCTTTGAGATTCATCACGACTTATGATTCACAGGTGTATGATTCAACTTGCAAAGGAATGTAGAGTGAGCCAGTGAGCGCTGAAGTGCGCCCAGCTACTGAATTAACAATCCGTTTTTGACAGTGGAATCATTTATATTTTAGGAAAGAAATGACATATCTCCAGTTCAGCTCTTCTTCAATATCCCATCCTTTTTCCAGTCTCTCAAGAAAACAATTCATCTGCCACGTCAGTGATTGCTGGATTGGAGCAGGATAACTTCTTGTCATTACCTTGCTGCTGGTAAATACTCTTTCTCACTCACAGTAGAAAGAAGCAGCACTCTCGAGGTCTTATGAATACTGTAGTCAATATTTATTGGTGGACAGATCAATGTTTCGGTCCCCAACTTGCACCTAATTTTGTTGCTGACGGGAATAACGTTTTGACCAAGCATTGAGACTCATCTTTTACTTACTGTACTGTATCAACATGGTCCCAGCCTCCTAAAGCTCATTCCCAATTAAGAAAATATATATTACTTTTTGATTTTCTCTGGTGCTGACCCCTAAGTTGGGGGTTTCTCAACTCCAGTCCACAAGACCCCCCAATAGGTTAGGTTTTAAGGATATCCCTGCTTCGGGACACGTGGCTCAACTAGCTCAACTAGTTCCTGCTTCAGCACAGGTGGCTCAACAGTTGCTGAAAATGAAGCAACCACAATTGCATTTGTTTTCGTAGCTACAACAAATGTTTTTATTTCCCACAACCAAAGGAAACACTTATTTTAAAGCCACTTAAAGGTGTGGGGTATAAGTGACATGGAGGTATAAAAGATTGAATAATAAGGGTGGGAGGGTAAGCCAGCAAGGTCTTTCTGGCAATAACAAGGTAGATTGCGAGAGAGGAGAGAAGTTGAAATCTTGATTAGAATTGCGGGGTGAATGGAAACCTCATGTGAGCAAATATGAAGGCAACTGCTAAGTCGCGGATATGAAGCTTTGCTGCCCGACCGTCTTCATTACGCTGTGATAGGTTGTTGTTGCTGCTGTGCTAGACATACAGAGAGAGAACCAACACTTAAGGTTCACATTTGTTTTACTGATTGGACATGCTTGTGTAAATTCTGTTCTATATCTACAGTACACAAAGGCAGGATTATGTCTAAGCATACTTCCTACCCTTTTTTGAAACAATTTTTTGTACAGTTACCACTAGTCGCTTGGGGTATGAGCTCTACTGACACTGCTTACAGTATATGCTATTTCTCTTTTTCATATATACAGCTGAACCCCGTTATAGCGTGGTCCTCGGGGTCCACCCGAGACCACCGCGTTAGTAACGGGGTCGCGAAAAAACAAAATGGCCGCCGCATTTTTTTTTTTAAAGAAATGGCCGCCGCATAAGAGCTACCGCGTTTGCCGGAGGGAAAGCTGAGAACTCTCCCAGCGTTCCCAGACCCAGTGGGGCAGCGGCAACCGCACAAATATCTTACCTGGCATCTGGCAGCTCTGCTCCCGGTGTCTGTCAGTGTTCAGAATGCCCAGCATATCACTGCTGTGTTATGATGGCACTGCGCATGTGCATAGGATCGGGTTTCAAAGAAGAGACTGTTGCGTCCCTGCTTTGTTTACATGAGCCATGTGCAATGCTCTCCACATCCAGACACATGCGCTGTTCATGGCTATGACTAAACACTACACAGACTGTATGGGCGGACAGTGTGTGTGTTAGTGTGTGTCTCAGTGTGTGTCAGTGTGTTAGTGTCATTGTGTGTAAGTGTGTTAGTGTAAGGGTGTGTTTAAGTGTGTGTCAGTGTGTTAGTGTCATTGTGTGTGTCAGTGAGTGTGTGTTTAAGTGTGTGTAAGTGTGTTAGTGTCATTGTGTATGTGTTTAAGTGTGTGTAAGTGTGTTAGTGTAAGGGTGTGTTTAAGTGTGTGTCAGTGTGTTAGTGTCATTGTGTGTGTGTGTTTAAGTGTGTGTAAGGGTGTTAGTGTAAGGGTGTGTTTAAGTGTGTGTAAGTGTGTTAGTGTAAGGGTGTGTTTAAGTGTGTGTCAGTTAGTGTCATTGTGTGTGTCAGTGAGTGTGTGTTTAAGTGTGTGTAAGTGTGTTAGTGTCATTGTGTGTGTGTTTAAGTGTGTGTAAGTGTGTTAGTGTAAGGGTGTGTTTAAGTGTGTGTCAGTGTGTTAGTGTCATTGTGTGTGTCAGTGTGTGTGTTTAAGTGTGTGTAAGTGTGTTAGTGTCATTGTGTGTGTGTGTTTAAGTGTGTGTAAGGGTGTTAGTGTAAGGGTGTGTTTAAGTGTGTGTAAGTGTGTTAGTGTAAGGGTGTGTTTAAGTGTGTGTCAGTGTGTTAGTGTCATTGTGTGTGTCAGTGTGTGTGTGTTTAAGTGTAAGTGTGTTAGTGTCATTGTGTGTGTGTTTAAGTGTGTGTAAGTGTGTTAGTGTAAGGGTGTGTTTAAGTGTGTGTAAGTGTGTTAGTGTCATTGTCTGTGTGTTTAAGTGTGTGTAAGGGTGTTAGTGTAAGGGTGTGTTTAAGTGTGTGTAAGTGTGTTAGTGTCATTGTGTGTGTGTTTAAGTGTGTGTAAGTGTGTTAGTGTAAGGGTGTGTTTTAGTGTGTGTCAGTGTGTTAGTGTCATTGTGTGTGTCAGTGTGTGTGTGTGTGTGTGTGTGTGTATGTGTGACAGTGTGTCGGTGTGTTTAAAACCTCAGCAGTAGAATACAAAATACAGAAAATGCACAATTGTACAGTATTAACACTTTTATTGATGCATTCTACAATAAAGTACTGTATTTACAACACCAATTATCGTGTTGTTCATTTCTCATAAATACTGTAAATAAAGTACTGAACGTTAAATAACTTTTTGCTCAACACACAAAAACACATACAGTATCCACTGTAGATACAGCACATACTTAACTCGCAACTGCTTTTATACAGTACATGTAACATTACAGTTACTGTACATTGCTGTTTGAACATTAACAATGGGGCTGTAATTCCTAATTAAAGTGAAAACCGTGTAATGCACTCTGTGTTCATGTAACAACTGTACAACAAAAAACATACAGTACTGTACATAATAAAAACAGCTTGAGATTACTGACATACAATACAATTACACTTTAAAAAAACTATCGAGGGTTGTCTGTTTCAGTGCATCTCTTTTCTTCTTTTTGACGATTTCAATGATTCTTTTTAATTGCAAGATTGTAATTGAATCGATGTTTTCTGTCTCTAGAAATTTAAGTCCTGTTTGTAATCCTACCAGCGCCTCTGTGATCTTTTGTGGCGGCTCTGGTTCCTCGTCCTCATCGTCTTCAGTAGTATCCAAATCCGTATTTTCACTGCTAAGGCTTTGAATGATTTCTGAGTCCGTCATATGTTCATGAGTAGGACAGCTGCTGTCCCCAAGAGTCAATTATAGCCCCACTTTCCGTATCAAGGAACGGTTCCAGTACTCGTTCTGCATTGGCTATTTCCTGTTCTGTGAGGCCTTCATTCACATAGTTTGCAAATAACAGATTGGCGGCGGTGACTTCTTCCTCCGTAAACCCCTCAAAGTCAGCATCGTCTTCACTGTCACTGGCGACTTCAACGTTAGCCGGCACCGGACGTGCACCTGTTATGTTTCGCCAACATTTCAACATGCACATTTGTGCGACCGCTTCCCATGCTTCGCCACCAATATAAAAAACTTCTTTTAGATTCATTTTCTTTAAAAATTACGTAACTGAATCATCACTTGTGATTATTCGATGTATCAGTGTTTTCCGAAAGTTCATCTTAAAGGTTGCAATAATGCCTTGATCCAGTGGCTGTATTTTGGATGTCGTGTTCTTGGGCAAGTAGCTGACCCTTATTTTTCCATATCGGCTTATTATGCTATCGGCCGGGGGATGTGCAGGGCAGTTATCAAGTAACAACAAAGCTTTTGTATCCAACCTTTGTTGCCGTAAGTTTTTACGGACCTCTGGTACAAACTGTTGATGAAACCACCTTTCAAAAATACTGGCAGTCATCCAGGCATTTTTGCTAAAGTCATACGCAAAAGGCATAGTACCCATATTCAAATGGTGGAAGCACCGCGGCGATTTAAACTTGCCAATACAAAGTGGCTTCAGTTTGTGATTTCCAGTTTGGTTCACACAAAAAAGTACAGTCACTCTGTCTTTCATTTGTTTAATTCCTTGTTTACGCTGTTCGTCATTCTTACAGGCCAGAGTGGTATTCGGTAGCATTTTGAAACACAGTCCGGTCTCATCGCAGTTATAAACCTGTTCTGCGGTATAGCCACCATCTTCAATTATCTTCTGAAGCTGGTCAGGGTACGAGCATGCAGCTTCATCGTCAGCTGACCGTATCTCTCCTGATAAAGCGGTTTTCCTTATTCCATGTCGCCTTTTAAAGCGATCTAGCCATCCACTAATTGCCGCGAAGCAGGTTGAAGCATTGCCATGAAGTTGGCTGTGAAACTTTTTGGCTTGCGTTTGCAGATGGGCCCCAGACAGAGGCATGCCTTCGGATCTTTCTTGGACAAACCACTGAAAAACAGCTTTATCCAACTGTCTGTCTTTAGGTTCACGCAAACGATTACGTTTCAGTCCATCGTCTGTTTCTATGGATTTAATTGCATCACGAAGTTTCTCCTCCTCCTTTTTCCATCCGCGAACTGTAGACTCACTCAGTCCTAGGTCTCTAGCCACTTTGGTTTGCGTGACTCCAGATTTTATTCTGTCAAGCGCAGCAATTTTTTCTTGAACAGTAAACCTCTCACTTTTGGTTGAAGTTTCCGCCATTTCTACCTGCCTGGGGTCTTCAGTATGCCTTTTCCTAGTGTTGAAAACCTGAGGCTTTTAACAACTGATCTGGAGGGCTTAAGTACAGTACCTGAGTACAGTATGTACAGTATTTTACTAGCTCTCAGACAGGACAGTGTGTTGTAGGATAACAATGACAGAGATAACCATGAGCAGAGGGGGTCAGAGGTGTGTTTAGGTGTCACTTTATTACAATGTTTTATTCTATTTTACATACAGTACTTTTTGTTGTATTATACAGTATATGTTATCACTTCATTTGTGTTGCTTATTATTAAATTTTTAATCCTTTTAATAAACTTTAATGTCATGTTTATGTTGAACATTTAGTGCGTCTCCATGGTTACTGGTGTCAAATGACCCCGCGGGGTCACGTTGCCATGCCGTGACGTCACATGACCCCGCTGGGTCATTACACGTCGGAACCGCAGAGGAGCAGGGGGAACAGGCAGCCCACATCTCACAAGCCGCACACAAGGCGCACGCGCACGGCGCGCACAGACGGCCACGGCGCGCGCACACACAGCCCTCAGCCCTCACCGAGTGCAGCGAGTGCACAGAGCGCCCACAGAACACTGTGGGAACACCGTGTTTGAGAAGGGGATTACAGTGAGTAGGGAGGGGGGTTACTGGATGAGCAGGGAGGGGGGTTACTGGATGAGCAGGGAGGGGGGTTACTGTTTGAGCAGGGGGGGGTATTTTTAGCAGGAGGGTACTGTGAGCAGGGGGGGGAGACTGTGAGAGGGGGGGGTACTGTAAGCAGGGGGGGTACTTTGTGTGCAGGTGTGTACTTTGAGCAAGGGGGGGCTGTGAGAAGGGGGGGGATGTTTTGTCCCAATTTATGCCCACCCACCCCAAAAAAAAAAAAATTTAAAAAAAATTATTTAAAAAAAACGGGAGCCACGTGAAAACCGCGTTATAACCGATTTCGCGTTATAACGGGTTGCGCTATAACGGGGTTTAGCTGTATATATATATATATATATATATATATGCTGAAAAGTTGTGATCCCTCCTGCTGGATTTCGATGACTCCACGATCAACATACTATATTTAGCCATCGGGATCGGTCAAATGGGACTTAAATCTGAATATCTCATGGATGTTAAAAATGTTGAACAGGCTTAATGCTCTGCGCATGCGCAGCATCGGCCATTTAAAACCGGCAGGATTTCTCTGAAGGTAACCTTCAGGACATTACCAACATGGCGCCCGAAATTGTAGCGTCATTCACTAGGCAACGCACGGATCGCGCTGATGAAGGAAAAGGATATGGAATAAGTCGGAGTGACGTCACTAAGATGGCGCCTTGAACTACCTAACTGGATTACAAGACAGCGTCATCACCTAGCAACATACGGATCACGCCGACGGAACCCGGAGAGACCAAATACAGCCTTAATGACATCCCCAAGGTGGCGCCCGGCATTACAGAAACTTCACCCTGACAACGAGGACGCATAATAGGATGACGTGAGGTATATTGGATCACATGCACAAAGCAGTAAATCTCATTGGACATTGCGGAAGTTGCAACCCCTTCCAGCTGCAGCATTGAGGAATCATGAGGATTCAGCACAATATAGCAGGTGTCATTTATTATCATCAACGAGCATTGTGTGGATTTGTTTGGGTAGATTAGACTCTATGAGACACTTCAGTTTAAGCCACTCCCCACTTGAAAAAGACCTCTCTGGTCGAAACGTCGCTACGTTTCTGGCTCATTAAATAGCATTTAGAAAATCCGCAGTGCCTTGTGTTACTCTTTCATTTCCCCCGTCTTCATATACAGATGCAGCCACCAGTATACGATGACTTGCTTTGGAAAATCTGGGGCTATCTCACAGTAACGCTGCAACATTTCTGTGACATTTCTGCAGCCAGACTAATGGCTTCAGTTTGAAACTGAATGGGACTGCAAGGAACCCCGCTGTGTTAATTCGATGGGCCATTAGTCTGGCTGCAGAATCCTCACAGAAATGTTGCAGCGTTTACCGTGAGATAGCCCCAGTATTTTCCTAGGCAAGTCGCCGGATACTGGTGGCTGCATCCGTATTATTAAAAAAATACAAGTTGCTGAGCTATTTTTCAGGATCCCAGTAATATCTATTTTATTCTATTAACCCATTGAAAGCTCAGCATGTGAGGATTGAGACCTTAAATTCAGGTAGAAAAGATAGACAAAAGAATGTCCCCTTTCTTGACCTCACACTGGCCCATTCCAAAACTCAGTCAAAAGCTTAAAAATGCCAGCGGTCCCCTAGTTCATTGAATCATTTCTGTTCTGAACAGCTTGAGTTAGGACATTCCATGCAGATTCTGCACATTCCTCCGAACGGAGAACTTGTGAACTTTGATATTTTCTCCGGTCTGCAGGATGTAGCACCACGAAACCGATTGTGTTTGCTAGATAGTGTCTCTTTTCATATCTACTTTGTTGCTTCCCTAATGAGGAAAGAGGGCTATAATGTACCTAACAATAACACCGTGCTATTCACCTTCATCAAATAGTATTCAAAGTCAGAAGCTGCGGAGCTATTGGTCAGGATCACAGTATTTATTTTTTTATTCTATTGAGCTATTGAAAGCTGTACATGAAAGTTCTAAGACCTTCAATTCAAATTGAAAGGGCATGGATGTAAAGGAGAAAAAGGCAGCTAGAAGGAAATTATAGGCTTATGGAAAAGTACAGTATCTGTCTGGAGATGAGCAGCAAAAAAAGTAACATACAGTAATTTGGAAAGAACCAGGAGGAGGATTACCATGTTGGCCCAATACATTGAAAAATTCAAACTCGCTTTAAAATCGGGCCCCTCACATTTTGGTGCGTGCTACCAAGACCGCAGCAGTCTGCGCATGCACTTTATTTGATCCTGTGCGTGCTACCAACACAACAGCAGTCTGCACCTGCACTCCACTTGCTCAAGGACATCGAAGTGTTGGCTGACTGATCCTCGTGCAAAAAATGAGTGACGACATTGAAAGACAAGGAACAAGAAAGGGCCAAATTAACAGAGGACTTGCGAAGGAGTAATGAGGCCAATTTTAAAATGATGGTGGAACGTGCAGCAGAAAACACACACAACTGTGCAGCAGCTAAGGAATGTACAGCTGCAGCGGCCGTTATTCGAACACTTCACGCGTTGTGTACATCGGAATACCGATGTCATGACGCGGGATGTCTTCCAACCTTACCGCCTTAAGACGCAAGTGCGACAAGTGCAGAAAATGGCATTTTAGAGTTCTGGTTTTTAAACACCTTAAATTGACACAGTAGCACAGTACTGTACACATTACAATTCATTCATTTCATTGCACCCAAAGAAACAGAATCCATGAAATTCAAACAGGGTTAGGACCCGCACGGACCCCAAACCATCCGCTAAACCTGCAGAGCCCGGGAGGCAGGGGGGACTGAGAGAGATGGGAAGACAGAAAGAGGGGGGCGGGGGGATTAAAAGAGAGCTAAGGATAGTAAGAGAGAAAGAGGGAGGGAGGACAGAGGGAGAGAGGGGGTGAGAGAGAAAGAGGTGTAGTAAGAGAGAGAAGGGGAGAATAAGAGAGAAGAGTGTAATGGGGGAGTAAGAAAGAGGAGGAATGAGAGAAAAGTGGGAGAGAGAAAGGGGAAAAAAGGAGTGAGAGAGGGAGATAATGAAACAAAAGGGGGAGAGTGAATTAAAGAAAGAGAGAGAGCAGGGGGCTGGACTCACAGGGTCGCCGAACACTCCACAAATTGGGACCCAGGTGGAATCTCTACTCATGGTCTCTGGGAGAGCTGTCGCCAGCCCTGCATATAGTACATAGTACTGTATTTCATACGTCTGGTAAGCATGCCATTAGTTCTGAAATAATGTAAAAATACAGGTGTAGCCAGGTCACCTGATGACTACTATTCTGCCCTTGGGCTGGCCGTAAACCCTGGTACAATCAGGCTGCCAGTAGTTGATATGGGTTTTTCCCCCTCCGAGGAGCTGCATTTGAGTGACAGCAGGAGGCGGTAACATCAGGCCTGGGCATGACCAATCATGGGACAGACCTGGTGCCCTCCTCCTGGCAGTACTTGAAGGCAGGACCGCCCTAAATTAGTTGTTGTCCTTCCCCCTCTAAGGAAGGCAGGTCGCACAGTGGAAAGGCTGAGATTGGGCCTTCTCCAATCCTCTTCCCTCCGGGGGAGAGTGAGTGTGGACCATACCTCTACCTCCACTAGGGAGGTGGGGAAGAGCTAGGATGGCTGTGGGTGCCTTTGACCTGTAGTGACGGTCCAGGGACCATCCTTCAGTGAGAACTGAGAGTACTGCATCGGGCAGAAGCCTGCCGTGTTACTGTACTGTACAGAAGACAATAAACCATTCCTGTTGTTATATACCTCCTGCCTGGTGCGTGACCTTACTGGGGGGAGAGGTAATAGTTCTACCGTGGGAGATCACCTTCAGCTCCTGGAGCCTACGGCAGATGGAGGCACTGCACTGCTAAAGAATATGTAGGGTATGAACCCCAGAAGCCTAGTCCTGTGCCCCCACTTCCATCGGCGGACGACTCAGCCTTCCTGTTACCAGCAGGTATCATGCACCATACACCGAAGTAATGGACAAATCTCCCACCGGGTGGGGGAAACACCGTTACACATGATTTACAGTATGCAGATTTGCATGAAAAGAACAGCAGAAAAGGGCTGTGTGTTGATGTTGTGTACTTTTTGCATATAATGTCACACCCAAACAGCAATCCAAAAGAAAGTATAACATGCAGAAAACTATGTGTATATTAGGTAAGCATATCAACCAGTGGATTCTGAATTACAGTTCCTAAAGGTTCTCACTTTCAAGCAAATCCCAGCTCTGAAGCCTTTACATTATAGACGTTCTCTGCATGAGGAGAGTAATGCACATTTGGAGTGTCAGGCCAGGGAGTGTGTATCATGTTAGTTTACACAATATCTCCTGTTTTAGGCCATTGCTGGAGTCAGTTTTTATTTTGCCACAATGGTGCTGGTACAGGACTCTGGCCTTTCTTCCTGAGATGTTTCACATTTCCAGTGCCGCTTTGTGTCTCTCGCTGGAAAGACAGTGTGTGTTTAGCGCTCCAGCTGGCTCAATATAAAAGTGTATTAAAAAAAAAATCTTCTTCTGACCATAAACACAAACTAACTGTTATATCATTTTTTCCGTTTTGTTCCTCGACTTTGATTCCTGGCAATTCATTTTGCAAACTAAAACACACATTTCCACCAACAATTCACAGTTGCACCAACGAATGAATTACAGCTCTGCCAAAGTTCGCTAGAAATTAACTATGCATTAAGTCACCAGGCATTGCTAATCATTTCATACTGTATGCTAACTTTTATCCTTCAGCCACACGCAAACAGGCTGAGCAGAGGTTAACTCCCTTCCCCTTCTCCCCACAGGTATTTGGAACTGTTATTCAGACCCTGATCCTCCTTCTCCACGTGCCCTACCACCTCCCCACCGCACCCACCACTCACCCTCATTCTTATTGTCTGGATGGGAGTTAGCATATGAAATGAAAAGCAATGCGCAGTGACTTAATGATTGGTGAATTGCTTTGGTGAATTGCTTTGGCGAATTCCTTTGGCAAATGCTTTGTTAAATTGCTTGGAGAATTGCTTTGGAGAATTGCTTGGTGGATTGCTTTGGTGAATGGATTGGCTTGGTGAATTGCTTTGATGAATTGCTTTGTTACATTTCTTGGCGAATTGCTTGCAAACGCTTATTGAGCCACGATCTTTCTTGCATTGTTCGCAACCTCATGTGAAAGGTTTGCACATCTCTTCTTTGCACTGACCGAACCACATATGCAACTTCTAGGTATCAAAACCAGACTCACCCAGACTGCGTGAAAGTGTGAAATACTATTACAGTAGCAATAAATGTACTATTTATATCTTTGACTGTCACTGAAGCAGTCTGCACTCTGTTGATAAAACCCTAAAGGGTGTAAACAGAGCATGCACTGAACAGACTTCATTATTTGCAGTAAATTAAGGTTTCACTTGGCTCTGTATGAAGGCCAAAGCTTAGAGGGATTCTGCTACTTGGCCTTAATCCACTACTAGAGGAGTTCAGCAAGCATGTCATGTTAAAATATGTATTATATGTGTAGCCCTGGTAAGAAATGGGGCTATAGTTCTATCCTGCTCCTGTGTGTAAACTCTGCTAAGGGCAGTTTGCCAGGAGTTGATATGGGTTTTCCCTGCTTATGACACTGGGTTGTGTAAGTGAAGGTAGGTCATGTGAATCTATGTCCAATCAGGAGATGCAGGGGCGGTGCCTACTGGAGGTTACATAAAGCAGTGTCACTTCCTACTTAAGTGACAAGTGTGAAGTGTTAGAGTGTGACTAGTAGTTAGTGAGTTGGAGGAGAAGAGTGATCAGCTCATGAGTAGAGCTGATCCAACCATAGTGTAGTGAGGTGGACCAGTACCTCTCTCCCTGCTTAGGGGGTGAGGGAAGAGTTAGCCCCACTCTGGATGCCCTTGATCCAGAGTGGTGGCAGGGAAGGACCATCACAAAGGAGAACAGTTGGTGGATGGTGCATGAACTGTACTGTCGGCTGCTGCTGCTGCCCTGCTGTGAATAAAGACTGCTGCTTTTAAAAAGGAAGACCCTGTGTGAGACTGGAATCTCTCCTCCCTGTGTGGGAACACTCTCTGGTAAGGATTCCACCCTGCATTCCTGGGGCTTACTAAAGATGGAGGCGCTGCACCATTGAACTAGAACGAAGGCATCCACCCCAGAAACCTGTTCCTATTATCCCCCATGTCATCGCGGGAGACTCAGGCCCTCCTGTTGCCAGCAGGTATGCACCACATAAAGACACCTAGCCAGATCCCAGAACAACTTAGGGGGCCCGATCTGCGATTGGGATGGGATAGAGGGGCTACATATGTAATACATCACAAGGGGAGAAAGAACATCCCTGTGTTTAAAGGTCTGGCCACTGATGGAGGAGATCCTGGTTTAAGACATTGGTCAGTACCTCTGTCCAAATAATGCTACGTCACTTAGCTCCACCCAACGCGTTTCGTAACCACTGAGGGTCTTTTCCTCAGAGGTATTACATATTAAATGTATTGAAGATCTTATACTATGTGCATATCTCTTTCATTTTTGGGGAATTACTGAGCTGCATCAGTGTGAACTTTCTATACAATGTGTGTACAATATCTTAAGGACAAGCCAAGTCTATCGAATAAGTGATCTCCATACTGTATACTTCAGGAAAAAAGTGTAAGTGGATCCTTATAAGAGACACTAAATTCTGTGTATGACCAAACATATTGCGCTAGCTCCTCTCTCTGTTTCAGCATTTAACCATCTGATCCAGCTTACAGCCCATCTGAATCAACACAAGGATCACTTGGACACAAAGACTGTATTCTGACATTTCCTTCACTAAGGATCTGGCGCCAACGAGAACTATATTTCTGTAAAGTATTGCATGAGAATGCTTTACTAGCCACTAAGGTGGGCAGGGGAGGGATGTAGGTAGTATAGTTTAATGTTGAAATTAATCCCTTTGTAGCCGTTTATGGTTAGCTAGTCATGAAAATCCAGTACTAGTTGACGGGTGGGCTACTAAGGGGTTAATATTTACTGTAATGTATAGTAGAAAGTTATATTGTGGGGGGGAAAGATTTCAGAACATTGAGTTAGAGTTGTACATACTGTA
Organism: Ascaphus truei; assembly: GCF_040206685.1. Classification (NCBI taxonomy): domain Eukaryota; kingdom Metazoa; phylum Chordata; class Amphibia; order Anura; family Ascaphidae; genus Ascaphus; species Ascaphus truei. The sequence continues at coordinate 399,504,083 of NC_134486.1, forward strand.
CATTTACTAGCTATGGTTACTATGCATTATCACTTACATCATGCATCCATGAGAGTTTAAGATCTACTAGTAAATCACCAGTGGACGCACGCCTAGCGCACCAGTGCACGCACTTGAGTGCGTTCACACAAGCTCACTTTTTATTCATTTATGGGATGGGTTTTAGTGCAGAATTCTCAAGGCAAGCGGACTACAACCAGCAGCTGTACATTTAAAAAGATATTGTGCCTCTCAAGAGGCAGCTAAATAGTAAAAAAAAAACACTTGTCTATGAAGCGGTTAATCTGGTTCAAATCCCATTGTCAGCTCTTTGTGACCTTGGGTAAGTCCCTTTAGGCGCAAATTCTTCACTTAAGTTAGCAAAATGTGCAGGTTTCTCTGAAGAAAACGTAGGAATTTTGCGTTAGGCATTTTTACATCTGTACTATATAGGGGAAGGACATTCTATGTACAGCGCTGTATACCATATAGGAAAAATATTAGTCCTTGTACAGTATATATTATAATCTTCTTCTGTTGCCTTCCTTTTGACTAATATAAAATAAAAATAGAAGGGTTTTAATTTGATACTGAGGGCTAGATTCACTAAAGGTTGATAAAGTGTTATTAAACGTTATTAAAAATGGGATTGCTGTGCCGTATTCAGTAAGAATTATTGAATCATAAATGGGTTGTGACATGTAGTTCCTTTGCATACATTAAAAATGTGTTAACGCTGTGGAAAAGAACTCTTATGGTGTAAATACGTGCTGACTCATAGAGATCCGCATTAATCAGAGCTAGCGATGCAATTGTGGGGGCTGATATCACACTTTTGTACCATAAGGTTTATGTAATAGAATTGTTTACAGAACTCTATGGCAGGAAATTATTTAATCTCTTTCATGCCTAATGCTACCAATGCATTGCAAAGGAATTAACCCCAGATCTACAGAGCTGCATTATTAACGTTAACGCCTTGTTCAGTGCTAACGGGTATCTTCAACGTTCACCAACGCAGTGTTAAGTGCTGTTTTCAGCCGCAACGGGCCCCTGCGTTACTTTAACGGACGTTAGTTCTATTAACGTACCAAAGAGGTGTTCCCTCCAACGATGCCTATTCACAGAACTCCGTGATCGTTAACGAGACGCTACTTACGTCATACCTGAGGGTGGCGTCAGCCAGTTCAGCCTGAAATATTTGTGTTGGAGGAGAGGGAGAGAGAGATCTACCTGGGAAATATGCTATTTAGGATATACAAAGTATATCTAAATGAGTTTAATTTGCATGTTTTCCAGGTATCTCAAGTGTTCTTTTTTTGGGTACAGGTGTCGCTTCCCATGTTGGGGGGGTGGGGGGGCGGGGTGCATATACAGTATAGCACACTTGGGAGTTTAGTAAAATAGGTCCCTCTCTTTGATAACTGTATGCTCCGGATGCTTTGTGGATCTGGCCCTTAGTAGCCCAAGTGGCAAGATAGTCATGGGTTGACCATGACTAGATTTTTACATAGGCTGCTAAGGGGTTATTATAGTAATATGTTCAATCATTGTAATATTATGTATTTTAATCAGCTACTCTAGGTTGGCTAGTCTTATGCCTGTGCACTGTACATAGTGGCCACTAGGATATGCTTAACACCAGTCTGGGGAGGTGACAACGATTAATACATTTTTTAGGGTAATTCCAAATCGCCAGGTATTGGAGTTTAGTGAATAGTTTGTGAGTAAGTCATTTGGCATTGACTACTCATTGGCATTCTTGTTTGGCTACGTGGTATTAAAAATAACGCTGACCTATCACTGCAGCAAAAAGCCCCTTATCACGACTTTACTGCTGGTGATATGGCTCTGGTGAATACTGTAGGTCAATAAACAAAATTGGTGTTAAATAAAAACAAAATTGTTACTGTACCTTTGTTTATCGACCTTTAGTGAATCCAGGCGTGAGTTACTTTAGCAGTGACCTATCCCCAGAGTTATAAGTATCTACAGTATATATCGTATCTTCCTACCATCTATGCAGAGTTATGTGAAATTACATTGACAGCTTGCAAATGAAAAAATCACTTGTGAGCACATTCACATCTCAGATAGGTCTGCAACCCTGCTTTTCACCATTATCGCCCAGCATACACTGCTTCCACAGCAGCAGGGGATTCTGGGAATGACATGCAAATGAGCACACAGTATCACCTTTCGCTTCTTATCCATTTTGACATGGACCCCTATAAGCTTATTCCTGCCACAGCTTTTCAGCACAGCCTGGGGTCACAATGACATCTTCAATGCCCTGAGCTTACTCATACCATAAATAACATCACCAAAGTGGCAGTATAGGAGCTCCCTGGTATGAAACGTTAACATTTTTATGTTTTTTTTTTTTTTTAAAGAAAAATAAACAATGTGCTTAGAGCAGCAGTTACTCAAAATGAAGGGCTTTTAATGGTGCTTGAACCAGGGTTCCCAAGATATTTATATATATGTAACGGTATTTCTGAACCGGCCTGACCCACCCAATCTCACATTGGCCCCTGTGGTCTAACGGTCCCCATTACAGTGTGGTAGTGTCTGGTGGTGCACCTGTTGGCAACAGGACTCCTGAGTCTCCCGCATGATGGTGTGTGGGGAGGACCCGTCCAGACAGGCAGCTGAGGTAGTGTGCTGAGTCTCACCTAGTTCCAGTGCAGCGCCTCCACCTCATCAGGGTCCCTGCGTCCGCATGGGGATGATCCTGTTGAGGAACTCCTTCGTGGTGCTCCTCTCTGTACATTCACTCCACACATGTACACGAGAGGGTTTGTGATTGAGAACATCTTTATTGCCTGAGTGGGCTAGCTGCCCCTCGCAGTAGATATCTAGCCACTCATGTCCAGTCAGTGCCTCCCTTTAAAAGGTGTATTTCTCCTTAGATAGGGATTCCCTATCCCTGCAGGGATCTCTGCCCTGTGCCAGGTCCCTGGACACAGTCTCCTCTTCAGTTACTATAACATAACTCGAACTCTCAGTAACTCAGGCTAGGACTAGAACTTGAACTCCTCCTCCTAGCTGAACTTGTACTAGAACTAGAACTCCTGCCAGAACTCCTCCACTTAGCAGAACTAACTCTTAGACACAGTGCTGTGCCTTATGTACACTCTGGAAGCTGACACACCTCTGACATCACTAACCATGGAGTCAGAGCATGTGACTACTCCCATCCATACACAGGGCACCCCACCAGGGTGTGAGGGCAAACCTCCATAATTACTGCTGGCATGCCCACAACTTACCAGGCCTTACTGTCAGCAGGAGAGATGACTGTAGCCATTTTACATGACCGCTACATTTATTTTTTTTCTAACATTGCTGGTAAACATGACAGATTTCAACACATCTTTACAATGTTCCATGTTTAAATTATACTTAAAAGAAAATATATATATGTAAAAAGGTATGAATCAGATGCTCAAACTTAACTCAAAAATACACCATTTTTAAATTAAATAATTAACTCACAGAATGTACAAAACATAACTTTAGTCAGACACATATTTCAGATGTTAGGTTCGGATATGCTGTTCTCCTGCCCGGATACCCGTTTAACCTGGTTCTTTTCTCCCTCTGTTTACCTCATCTATGACCTTGTACAATTTGCAACAAGAGACTCCAGGATGTGCATGCGAAAGCCCAATATATTTGGTCTTTTTCACTCTGTGGCAGGGAGTCAATAAAGGTTTCCCATTTTGTAAACAAATTCTCAGTTTTTTGTTCCATATTGGTCTCCGTTTCCATTTTACCTAAGGTCATTAGCGGAGTGAGATGTTTTAGCCGTTTCCAAGTTTGGAGGGTCATACTCCAACCATTGCACCATTATAGAATTTCTAATTGCCAGGAGTATAATTTCAGCAATCCTTGGGATTCCTGAGTCCCCATAAACTTCTTTCCACCCCTCCATGTTCCCAAATAAAACCAATAGAGGTTCCTTCACAGTTACCACTTTTGTCATGTCATGTATTTATATTAGAATCTGGTCCCAAAAATCAGACATACATGGGCAGTGTTTTAGATCCACTTTAATAAGCAGACATTTGGGCAATTATTTTGATCCTTTTCTACCTGTTTATATTGGATATCAAACGCATAATATGCTCTATGTCGTAATTTAAATTGTAATTCCCTCCATATCTCTGATATTATTTTCCTGGTTCTACCCAATCCTACCAGCAAAGAGTCAATCTCAGTTATTTATGGGAAGTCCTTGTTCCACTTGGCTGCCACCTTTTGCAATTGCCTGCACTTTTAGAGGTCCTGGAGGTGGGAACCTCTGTTCTCCTGTACTTTTGTCTTGAAACTGAATAAAAACCAATATGAATTCCGATCCATCTGATCTCAGTCTCTCTTACACCCGCCCCCCCCCCAGCCCCCGCCTCCCACAGCCACTCACCGAGTTTGTACCCAAAATCTGAAGGTTCGGCTTCTCTGACTCCAAGAGTTTGGCCACCATCTTCAGGAAGCTTTCCACAAACAGGTTAATGCTCTGACAGTGACAGGCCATCAGCAGCTGGTCCAGAGCTTCCATAGCAATACAGACATAGCTAACAAGAAACCAAAGAGACTTGTGAGGCACATTGATATCAATTAGTTGATATACTTACAGTATAGAACATCGGAAATGTACAGCTCTGGGTGTTGCAGAAGGAACAAGAGCGAGAAGTAACAAATGAAGGCACAACATTGCAGGTATAGATGGAAACAAATGGTTTACTTGTTGGCCCCAGAGGGGTCTTCAAGGCAGTGTGATGAGAAAGGCCCCTCTGGCACTCAAGGGGTTAAACCATTCACATTTTGAAACCACCTCCCTAAACCAGTGGAATATGGTCCTAATCATTTGCTACCTTCTTAATCTTTGCTATTTTACCTCTACATAAAATTGAAGCAAAATGTTCCATGGCTAAGTGGATGAAAGTAGAGCGTTAGGCTTGGGTCCCACTGCATCCGGCGCCACTCACCAGCTCCTTACTTCCTCCCTAGTCGGCCCCAGTCCCTGCTCGCTGCCAGGCTCACCCTTGTCACTGTGAAGCGTCAGCCAGCAGGGGCTACAATAGGATTGTTATCCCGAGCGGCGACGCGTCATGTGGTGTGGCAGGGAGCCAGTGAGGAGGGGAGATCGCCGGCAGGGGGGTGGATCCTTCCTCAACCATGCTCAGCCCTCAATGCTGGACACACACACAAATCAGAAAATGTGCATCATGGTCGCGCCCCACCCCATCATGGCAAATTTTGGCCACGCCCCCGCGCATAAAACCGGCTCCATACAGACCGCAGATTGTTGTGAAGTGCCGTGCACGCACCATCAGGACGCAAGGCGGGCGCCCTGGCGCGTGCAGCGGGGCCTTAGCCTTATGGGTGAAATTACAGAGATGGTGACATTTTTGATGTACCGATGAAGCAACAGCAAGTAGGGTTATAGGTCACAAAAGTTTATGGCTGATTAAAAGAAGGGAAAAAATACAAATAACATAAGATGTACAGTTCTTTTAAAGTACTGAAACATAGCAATGAAGAAAAAATGATGTTTAAATACCATTTTTAAATGACAACAAAGTGCATGAAAAGGATAATTAAACAAATTGAATTAAAGCTGCAGTTCAGTCTTTTTTTATTTTTTATTTATTTTTTTACTTCAATAGTTTTATGTGTGCAATCTCTAATTACCTAAAGAACTGTATAGCTGCAGGTCAATTCGTTCTCCATGTATTGATAGGTCGAAATTTGGTGACATAATTAGTGAAGGGATCTGTTTATATTCTGCTTGTCTGTCAGTGGAAGCTCATGAATATTCATGAGCAATCCTGCACTGACATGTGCTAGAGGGAGGGCAGGGCTGACAAAGGGGTGTGCCAGGGCTTGTGACAGGACATGAAGGGGCAGTGCCTTAGCAAATGGCTGTTAAAATAGAATACAAGAAAATTGGTCTTTAAAAGTTGTTTTTTTTTAAACAGAAAATGCTAAAAGTATTTTTTCTTACTACAGAACTGATTTATTAAAAAAAACACATATGCAGGATATTGACTGAACTGCAGCTTTAAGGAGTCCTTTTCCAGCAGAGCTAAAACAGCCAAACTCAAAACACTTGGGGCAATCTGGCCAGCTTTGATGTTTGAGCTTTGAGGTATTTCCCTGTGCTTTGGCATTTTGGAATTCATACAGGTCCAAGAATACCAGTGAATAGGCAAGATTTGAGCCATTTTAGCCACACCATTATGATTTGCAATGCCGGAATGAAATTGCACCTAGGAAAGACTTTCTCGCACGGTTTGGACACGTGAGAAGGGATTTTAGAATACTGCAACATCCGAATGCACTTATCACAATGACTAGGATAGGCCCCCTAGTGTTATACACTTTCGGGGTTAATGCATCAAACTGAAATTCTGCCGATAGTGGCACTATCGCATGGAAACTATTGAAATGAATGGGAGTTTCCAAGGCAATAGTGCCCTGATCAGCACTTTTGCAGTTTAATTAATAACCCCCTATGTATATTGAGTTGTTTTCTGTAGATTATCTACAGTATGCCAACTATCTAACTGTTCCAAACTCGGTGTGTCTTTACCCCCCTACCTTGAACCTCCCACCATATTTTTCTAAGCCTTATCAAGCTACCTCTCAGCATTTATTCAGAAAAACTCCCTTATTGCCTCACGCTGCTTGACCCGAATCCAAAAGAACCAAACAGCTGCCCTTGAGTGGTTTCTCCTGCTTCTTTACTTCCCTAACCCATGCTTTGCCGTGTAATGCAAATGGCAAAAACGACAAGGGAAATATACACATTCAAAATAATGTGCGCGTCAATATGTCATTACCCAGAGTCCTCGTCTGCATTTTAATCACAGCATAATGTGACAATGAGAGTGAGGGTGAGAGACAGCGTAAAACATTAAATGAGTCAGCAATCCATTACTATTGTCAGCGTGGCCAAGATGCAATGACGTAGAACAGTACAAAGACAAATAGTTCTATCACATAATATATTCAGAGGAGGGCATGTCCTGCTATAATTCTCTACTTGACACAGCTTCTGTTCATAAATTCAGGTTTGCCCCTGCTTCTCCATGCACAAGGGATATGATTCTGCTCATGCATATTTTAATAGTGCTTACTAGTTCTAATATTTCAAAGTAAGTAATGATGTAAGGGACATTATTATGTAATAATTCACACACGGACATCTAACCAGCAAAGATAAACACAACTATATTTCACAAAATAACTTTATGTGACACTAAGAACCGTTTCTCCTAAAAAAAAATATCTGTAGTGAAAAAATATTCCATTTACAGTAGTAGCTAACTAATTTTACCTTTAAAGTCCTTTAAGTGACATTCTAGTGGTCCTGAAAGCTTGTAACATCAACTAGCAAATAAAGGGGCACACATTTACTAGTGTACTGTACTTGACTTCCCGAAAGATTCAATCACTCTTAAAGCAGCAGGACAAGCTGCATTTTTAAAAATTAAAATAATTTTTTTCCCATTAATATGTGCATCAATATAATCCACACAATAAGTAATTAGCTAAATTGCCGATCAATCGGCGAAGATTTGGCTCCGGGGTGCATTAAATGGTTGTCAGTGCAGCAAAAGTGGACCAAAGATGCAAAGTTCTGTGGGGAAGACCATGTGACCAGGCAGTCACTATACACCAGTGATTCTGGAACCCTGGGGATCCTTGAAGTTGTCTCAGGGGTTCCTCCTACAGACCACGGACCCCCACCCCTCCTCCTAGAGCCCGTTCGCTGTCAGGACTGCAGGGTAGGAGCGCGCTTTAGAAGTGTGACCCGGCACGTCCGGTGCCTGCTGCTAACTAGAGCGAGCGTGTGCAGTCCTGCCTGCCATTCTGCTGCCCGTTGCCTCCTCCACCGGCAACCGCAGAATACCAGCCTCTCTTCCCACCTGAGGTAGGCATATGGGAGGGAAGGGGGGGGGGAGATGTGAGATCCAGGGTGACGGAGGGTGATGTGAAATGTGGAGAGGGTGGGTGATGTGAGATATAGGGGGGGGGGGAAGTGATGTGAGAAGCAGGGGGAGGGTGATGTGAGAAGCAGAGGGGGAGAGTGATGGGAGATGCAGGGGGGGTGATGTGAGATGCAGGGGGTGGGTATATGAGGATGATGATGATGGGTGCTGGGGGAGATGAGGATGATGAGTGGTGCTGGGGAGATATGAGGATGGTGATGATGATGAGGGGTGCTGAGGAGATATGGAGATGATGATGATGAGGGGTACTGGGGGAGATATGAAGATGATGATGAGGGGTGCTGGATGGATATGAGGATGATGATTTTACCTGTGCGGTCCGAATCTGTTTCCCTTGGAGCAGTTCGGCTCTTCTCACTTTACAAGTTTAATATGTATTGGTGGGGGCATTTTTAATATGTATTGGCGGGGGCGAGGTATTTTCATTATGTATTGCGGGATGGGGTTATATGTATTTAAGGGGGTGGCTTTTTTTGGTATGTATTTTGTAGAGGGGCTTGAGTGAGAGTGGGGTAATTGACAGAAGGTAGGGGTGAGTGAGAGGAGAAAGTGGGGGAGTGAGTGAGGAAAAGAGGGAGTACAAGTGAGACGCAGGAGATAAATACAAGCGAGGGGAGGCGAGTGAGTGAGACAGAGGGGAAGGAAATACATGGGTTTAAGGGTGGGAAATAGGGGTGGCTCGTGGTGTGAAATTACGTGATTTACCCCCGTCTAACCTAATATGTGTCAGCCAGATAAGGGTTCCCCGAGATTTTTCGAAATACTTCCAGGGTCCCTCCAAACAAAAAAGGTTGGAAATCCCTGCTATATACAATTGGTGCACTGCTAGAGAGATGGCAGGGCTCAAAAAAAGATATGCCAGAGCCTGTTTCAGAAGAGGAAGGGGATGTGACTTTGTAAGTAGTTGCTATAGGAGCAAAAAATGCTTGTTACATTATAATACATAAAAAATGTCATTCAGAGTTGTTTTTTAATGCAACAAGTATTTTCTCATACTGTAGTACAGAACTGATTTATTTAAAAAAAAAAACACATGTAGGATATTGCTTGGTCTGCAGCTTTAAAGTAACTGTTACTCTCATATGTATCTTGTGGATAATGAATATAGAATTTTTATAGCATATAAGAACCACTGCCCCCCTCCCCTCCCCCCAGTCTGCTCCTTTTCTTATCTGCTGTAAAACCTCAGATCCTCTCTTCCATGGATTTCTTTTATATACAGTATATCCTTTTGTCTATCCCAAGCATTTTTTATTTTCTTACTGTACTAGCCTCCTTTCGGAGGCTTTCTACCACCCTCTCGCTAAATAAGTACTTCCTCACATTTCCCACGAGTCTGGGACCACATTCAGAGCATGTCCTCTTATTCTACAACTTCTCTTTCTCTAAAATATGCTTCCCCCCGGTACTTTGTTAAAACCATTTGTGTATTTGAAGCTTCAAATCGTACCCACCTCCCACCCTTCTCCCTTCCAAGATGTACATATTGAGGTCCTTCCGTCTTTCCTGATAAGTTTTGTAGAGTACGGTAGACCATGTGGTGGGTGGTGGGTTCAGAGCTTGCAGGGATTGTGTATGTTTGTAAATTCTCAACTGGTAACAGTTGTTTGGAGGTTAGTGACCTCTCTTCGCTGGGTTTAAACTCACTGGTCCCCACTTTTTAAGTAGCGGGTTTTCTCATGCACCTATGGAATACTGGTCTCTTGGGACATTTCGCCCTCCACTACAGAGGTAAATGAGAAGTTTCACAGATAGTGTTAGGACCTGCATAGTGGTCATGCCGTTAGGTGGCTGCAGGCTTAGAACGCTTTGGCCAAAGAATTTAACAAAATGACCCTTACTTATGAGAAGACATCAGATAAATATTTAACTATATACTTTTTGTCTTATTGGATGTAGCATTGGGAATTTTTGTCTTTTGTTGTATACATTTGATCACACCCAAAAGCGCTTCTTTTGACATAAATATATATATATGATGTGGTGGGTGTTGGGATTAGAGCTTGTAGGGATTGTGTACTGTATGTACTGTAGACCATGCATCATTTTTGTAGTCCTTCTTTGCACAACATCCAATCTATGTACATCCTTATGGAGATATGGTCTCTAGAATTGAACACAGTGCTCTAGGTGGGCTCACCAATGATCTATAAAGTGACATCACTACTTCTCTCTTTCTGCTAATAATACCTCTCCCTATACACCCTAGCATCCTGCTGGATTTCCCCATTGCTTTGTTACATCGCTTGCCTACTTCCAAGTCAGCTGCAATAATGACTCCCGGTCCCTTTCCTCTACGATAGTTGACAATATAGTGCCATTAATCCTGAATTATTCCTTTACGAGTTTTGTGGTCCACATGCATTATTTAGCAGTTTGGGTCACTTAGTCTAGATGTAGTTGCCACACTCTTGACCATTCTTTAAACTACCTAAATGATTAATCATTTGAACTCCTGGAGTGTCAACCCTGTAGCAGATTTTTATGTCATGTGCAGAAAGGCCCTCTCCTTGATAAAGGCAGTGAGATTCTGCTGAAACGTTGGATTTCTTTGTGGCACATTAAATAATCTTTTGCATAAGTCTGTGTGCCTGCTTCCCTTCTCTTCACTGAATTTCCCTGGGATGTCTGGACCTCCCTGGACCCAGTGCACCGGCAGATAAGTACCCCCCCTCCAGCACCATATTGCACTGTGCATGTACCCCTCTCTATGAGAATGTGCAAAAACGCATACAGATATAGCAAATTGGTTGAAGGATAGGTGACAGAGTTGTGGTAACTGGAGTACCTTCGTAAGAGGGAAAGGTGACCGGTGGAGTAACTCGGGGGTCTGTAGTGGGACTGGTGCTCTTTAATACATTTATGGGAACATTAAGCCTCCTTACCTGCCACCCTTCTCCTTCTGAAACGCAGCGTCAAATGACGTCATGACGTCGCGTTACCATTGCAACGCGACGTCACATTGGTGACGTCCGCTGCGTCATTTGATGCTGCAGTTCAGAAGGAGGAAAAGGGGCATCAGCAAGGAGGCCGCAACGGCAAAGTGCCTTGGGGCGGCGGATTTTCAAATCTGCCGCTGATGCATTATTACTGCAAATGTTACTGCGATATTGCACTTCTCCAGAAACACTGCACAGATGTTACCGGTCACGTTAATGTGGAATAATGCAACAAATAACATGGTAAATACTGCATGGTGTTGCACACCCTTAAGCTCTTTTTAATGTCTTTGAATGTATCCCATCTGGCCCGATTGACTTGTTCACTTTCAGACTTTAGATATTCAACGATTCTTTTCTTTCAGCAGTGCTCCCATTCATTTCCCCACTACTGAAGTCAGACTCACTGGCCGGTAGTTACCCGTCTCTACCCTGCATTCACTTTTGTGAAGTGGGGCTACCTTTGTGCTTCTCCAGCCATCTGGAACTGCACCTATTAAAAGTGCTTGATTAGATAGTTCTGTTATTGGTGTCGCCAGCACAGTCTCTTCTAATATCCTTGAATGTACATTATCCCATCTGGCCTAATTGACTTGTCCACTTTCATTTTTGAAAGTTCTCTTGAGACCTTCTCCTCTATAAATGGACTTGTGTTCCTCTAATTTCCATTTATATTATTTTCCCCTAACTGGTCCCTCTCCTTTTACCTTCTGTGGCAAAGACTCAGCAAAAACAGGCATTGCTGTATAAGTGTCTGCTATACTGTACCTTTGACTATTAACCCTCCTCAAATATGTTTGCATTTCTCCTGACACACTGGCTATTTATCTAGGGGAACAAAAAAGAAGAACTGGATACAGAACGTCAGAATCAGCTCTGCAGCTGTTAGAATTGACCTTTAATGCTCTGACAATCTATATACTGTACAACTTTTAAGACGGTACATTTTGTTCCACTGCTGTTTAACCTGCCATGCTATATTTCCCTCTCAGGTTTGATTTATTCCTTTACTATCTCAATTCCTCCTCATATGCTCCAATACCTGGGAAATATCTCCTCCTAACTTTCTCTCCTTACCACCTGCACTGCATCTCATGATGCCTCCCCTATTGCTCTCTGTTTGCTGTTTCCTCACTCCTATATAAACTTTTTTATTTTTTCCAACTTCCACCCTGTCCTCCTATCTATATCTCCTCATCTCTCCTCCCTGCCACTCGTGCATGTGCACCACCATTTTCAAAACTCTTAAGCCTCTACACTCCTCTGCTCCTCCATAAATCTAGATTATACTCGTCTCTGAAGCTCAACCCAAGATTGCCCCATTTATCTCTGCAGCCCTCTCCCGTCCTAAACCTGTCACTAATCTCTGTCTACCTACAGTATGGAACGTTCTTCCACTCAATATACATCAGACACCTTCACTTTCCACATTCAAAGCCCAGCAGAAAATTCACCTCTTAAAAGAAACATCTGATTAAACTTTCTATGCCTCTACTAAGAAGTCCGGGTGCACTTGACCTCTAATAAAGCACTTTTACTCCTACTGTGTCTGTAATCCTCCCAACATAGCACTTAGATTGTAAGCTTTTCGGGAGCACGGTCTCCCTTTGCCTTATGTTCTCATTTATCTGCTACATGTTTTCAAATTGTTTGTAATTTATTTACCTTGTATTGTAATTTTGTAATGCACTGCCTACACTGTTAGCGCTATATACATCTTATAAATATAAATAGTCTAAGGCTATTGGTTGTCTGGAAGACCACTACTAGAACTCTGCCGTCGAAGTTTTGTGGTAATAGAGAGGTACAGCTGAACCCCGTTATAACCCGGTCCTTGGGGTCCACAACCCCGAGACCGCGTTATAACCGGGATCGCGTTAAAATGTCACCGGCATCTAGATCTCTCTCCTCATTGCAGCTGTCAGCTCTGGTGCGCAGCGTCATTTTTAAAAAATTTTTTAAACATTCAATTGCACATGCGGCCCTAGCATACAATGGCTGGCTAACCACTGCCAATTATCAGTGTCGCGCGCACACACGGCACAGCGCACGTGCCCACTATATTACGGGCCTTAAGGTATCATCTCTAACTTCGGTGGTTACCATGGTAACCTGTAGATGGCACTGAGCTTTGGGGAAGGCTCCATTTTAACCACTAAGACACTTAGGCCCAGATACACTAAGCTCTGTTTAAATCAGGGCAAATTACTTGAAGTTGCCTAAAACTGTAACAGATGTTCTTTTCCCTGAGGTTAACAAATCTAATTATATGCAACAACAGCCGGAATACATCTCGTTAGCAAAGGCCTTAATGCAGGGGTGGGCAACTCCTATCCTCAAGGGCCACCCACAGGTCACATTTTAAGGATATCCCTGCTTCATCACAGGTGGCTCAATCAGTGGCTCAGTGTTCAACTGAGCCACTGATTGAGCCACGTGTGCTGAAGCCGGGATATTCTTAAAACTTGACCTGTTGAGGGGATTTGCGGACTGGAGTTGTCCACCCCTGCGTTTTCGTCAAGTTAGCACAATATTGTACTACTTTCCAATAAGGTAACGTTAAGTCTTGACCCCCCTCTCAAGTACTTGTGTTATCCTCAATGGTGTTTGGCAGCTATGACATGTTTGCATATCCTCCTTGCATATCTTTATCACGCTACTTAAATGAGTAAAACTGGGTTCATTTCCCGTCGTTCACTTCAGTGGATAAGCGTTACTATTAACACAATGTTAATTTATTTGAACATTAAAACGTTAATTGAACGTTAAATCCCGGTGCTTAGTGTATCTGGGCTTTAATATTTCAAACACTTATATCTACTGAATGGAACATCAGATTTCTTTTAAAATAAAAGAGAGTGTTGGAACGGGTAAATAATAAGACATTAGTAGGTCAAATGCAGAAAAAACGGAGATTAGTCAACACTGTTGCTTTAAAACAGAAGCCATAATCGAAGAGGCCCAAATACATTATAGATGCCCTTCAATATTGAACTGCTGCAAAACTCCTCTGCCTGTCTCTATTCAATGTGTTCTAACCTCCAGTGAACACTGATAGAGATCACATTACTGTGAAGAACCTATTTGTTATTACAATGGGTTACAGGCTCACCTGCAGGATTTATCCATGTTTAACATGCTGTACAATAGGCTCAAGAATACATAGCATTACATTTTAAATAGATACATAATGGAGTCAAACTAGCTTGTTAAAGCTTTACAGCTGAACTAAACATACTTTTATTAGCTGTTATTTTTTTTTTATCGGTTGTATTTTAATATACAGTATATAGCTAACCCAAACTAATGGAAAACAGTAATTAACCTCAATAAAAGCAGTAACATGTTCCTAATACTCTTCATAATAACAACATTTTGGTTCAAACAAAATGTGATTATGAGCCGTGTACATTGACAGTCAAAGCAACGAAAATCCAAGTTACCAGAATATCACACTCTAGCTGCACAATAGAAAAGCATTTAAAAAATAGTAAAATTGTCGAAAATGCCTGCACAAAGCAGATAGCTATGAAATACAAGAGGAAGTGAGGGTCGACAAGGAATTCCTCTGGACGTTACATCTGCAGAAGAGGATAATACAGTGCACTGACTCCTCTTCCAGAAAGGTATGACGTTCCAAGGAAAAAAGGAAAAGATGTGCATTAAAACAGCACCCACCTACCTGGGGGGGGAAAATGCAAACTTGCCGCAAGATTTAATTTCAGTTCTGGGGAACACCAAAGGCTAAAAGGCAATACGTGATAGAATCAGAGTATTTCTATAGAATGTGCATTCTGAGGGAGGACTAATTCAGCACAACACAGGGCTGTCTGCAGAAAAATAAAAGCTAACTGCAATGCAGGAATCCTGCCAAGTGTATATCAGTATAAATGTACCACAAGTGACCTTCCCGAATGTCCTCAAAAACCCAGGGACAGGTTGCTACTGTACCATGATATCCAATGCCAGTGACGTCCTAGATGAAAATAGACCACCAGTACTGTACCTGCAGCTCATCTTGGAACAGTGCGCCGCTCGTCAGAGGGTGAAATTGAAAACAATTAGTGGATACACTTTACGTGCTTGCTGTACTTTTATCAGAAAGGCAAATCAGCGTTCTCCGACAGGCAGGCGAATGACAGAGAAGCTTCAAAGAGGATCAGTTTTTTTCCGGCTGTGTTTTAGCAAAGAACAGATGTGCATGCTGAACCTATGATTTTGGGATGAGCAGGCAGTCAACTAATCCGTTCACATGACCCCATCAGGTTCATGCGCCTGAAAGCATTATCAGTGCACATATGACATTGAATTGCATGTGAAATTGTAGTATTGGATAAAGTAAAGAGCACTAAAGCACTTGATGTAGGATTGTGATGTCAGAGGCTGTGATCTCCTTCTTATTTAAGCTCTGCTCCATTTATAGGGAGAGCACTCAGCTATTTTTCAGCAGAGACTTAACAACAAACTCTACACAATATATTGATTATCAAATTATTAGGAACAGGGAATACAAGCCGTTTCCCAGCATATTTTTTTTATTTAAAGCTCTATTATTTCTTGTAGTTTAGATATAATAGTAATAAAATAATAATAGCATGTTCTTGTATAGCGCTGCTAGTTTTACGTAGCGCTTTACAGAGACATTTTGCAGGCACAGGTCCCTGCCCCGTGGATCTTACAATCTATGTTTTTTTGTGCCGGAGGCACAGGGAGATAAAGTGACTTGCCCAAAGTCACAAGGAGCCGACACCAGGAATTGTGATATCTGGGAACGCAGAATCGTACGTGGAAATAAAAGAAAGAAAAACACATACAGTACAATGCAGGATTGTCCAAAATCCTGTCCACAGTCCTGCATTGTATGTGTTTTTCTTTCTTTTATTTCCACGTACGATTCTGCGCTCCCAGATATCACAATTCCCAGATTACACGATGCTATCATTTTGTGCATCAAATTGACATTTTCTCCATAATCCAAAATCAAATCTGTGTGACGAGTTTGGTAAAAAAAAAATTAGAACTGAACTCATAACTATAACTCTGGGTCAAGTGCACATCTCTAATTCCTGTATTTCACTTTCCTTGTTAAGAAGTAACTTAGTATACGTTCTTATATAATAGATTGCATTCAGTAATTAATACGTTTTCAGTTTATAGGAAAAAGGGTGTCTGACCCCTAAGTAAAAAATAAATAATTTATAATGATGGTGGTGGTGGTAATAATGGTGGTGGTGGTAATGATGGTGGTGGTAGTGGTGATGGTGATGATGATGGTGATGGTGGTGGTGGTGGTAATGATGGTGATGGTGGTGATGATGGTGGTGGCGATGATGGTGGTGGTGATGATGGCGATGGAGATGATGGTGGTGATGGCAGTGGTGGTGGTAATGATGGTGATGATGATGATGATAATGGTGGTGGTGGTGATGATGGTGGTGATGGTGGTGGTGATGGCAGTGGTGGTGAGGCTGCTGATGGTGGTAGTGATATTCTATGGCAGCTTAGTCAGCAGCAGCTGAGCTTGTGTAATTCTCAGTCTCAGGCTCTCATACTCTGCCGTGGCAGCAGTAACAAAACACTTATTCATGGACAAATCACAATTGTACAATCATGTACTGTATATGTTTTCACAGGGTACAAAGTGACTGGCAAAGCTGTACAAGTGCTTGCTTGGGCCACCTTCCCAACCCTCCTCTTTTGCCTGTATTATATAACTCATGGAAATGTTTTGACCATCTACCGTGCCTGCATGCGTGTAGTTTATTCACACTCCCATCGCATATCCACGAGCCAAATGGTGTGTGCACCGAGTGATGGTGCCAGTCACCAACAAGGACTTGGATTATGATTCATCTGACTCATCATGCTCATCACTGCTGCCAGCTTTGTTTTTGACCTGTAATATAATCTCTCCTCCGCTGGAATGAACCTAAAAATGTTCCTTTTCAATTTGACGGTATGCATCAAACATGCTGCAGCTCATTTTGATGAATACCAGTTTCTCACCGCAGTCTCCTGGTCACTTACAAGGATGCTAAATATTCTTTCAGAGTATGTGCACTGTAGGGTTGTCAGTTGAAATAAACCTTCGCCAATTTGGATAAGGTGCCCCAGATAGTTCCCTTTCCCTCCCAATATATAAATGGGCTAGTACTGATGTCAACTTCCCATTAAAATAATCTACCATTCTAGAACCTGAGTAGGTAGTTTTAGTCTTGGCAGCGGTATCGTTGGACAAGTCCTTTAAGCCTGATCAGGAATCGTCTCCAGAATCACTAGTATTTGACCCTTTTACACCAGGGTTATATTTTAACACACACAAATGTCCCAGCACTCACTGTCTGAAAGAAAAAAAGCTCAACTAGAGGATTGTGTCCAAAATAGAGAAATAAATGTAATGTAAACACAAGAAAAAAATAACTTGGAGTTGTGTACCGCACTGGAAGCAAAGTCTCAGGGATGGGGAGTGGGGGAAAGGACACAGGGAAAAGATGTGACAACACACAAGGAGGGAGAAAACACAATAAAGGGAGGAGGGTATTTAAGGGGGCAACGATTGTTTCGAGTTTGGAACCTCTTCGTCAGGCCCGTTCCCTCTGGTCCATAGGGACCGAGAGGTACTGTACTTCCCTATTTCCTCTCTCCCCAGCACAAAATCCAGCCTTGTCCTTCAATATAATCTACTGTGTGAACATTAACAAAAATTGAAGTCGAAGCTAACTGTAATGCTGAAGCGACAGGAGTCCCAAAACGAAAGCAATATAGAGCAAAGCAAAAGGCAAACCGTCCTTATCTGTATCAAGTCTCTTCTGTACTCCTGCTTGTGACAAGCGCTGGTGTTATTTATTTTGGTGCACGCTTGTTGCTGATTGGCACCAATACTGTACTTGTTTTACTAATAGCATTAGATACTGCAGTTTAAGAAGAAGCAGAAGGGAGAAGGGCATGACTTTTCAGCTGGCACCTTGGCCGCAAGGAGCTATTTGCAGGTGTTTAGATCTGTATCTGGTGGAAGGAAAGAAGGCACGGTTGTTTAAACCGAGAATCAAGCATGGCTGCCAAAATCCAGTGCACAGATCTCAATATGGTGGAAACCCTTGGGCCCTCATTACGCACAGAAATAAGATGATGAACAAGGCCATGGTATCTAGAACTCGAATAATCATTTTTCATACTGTCCTTCTGCTTATCCAGATATTTTTCTGAAAGTGTAATGAATGTTATGACCTGATTTAGGCTAGCACTGTCGCAACTCACTTCCCAAGTTGCTATTTTAAATGGTTTAGATTGTTCACACAAACGTGAAAGGATTTTCCAGTGTGTTGAAGAAAGATTACGTCCTCCTTTCCCGATCTCGCGGATGCTGTGTAGCTGGTGCTAGCTTGTTGCTTTTCCTAGAAAGAATATAACACATACGCTGCACACACCCCCAGCCACACACAGAAGCCGCAAGGAAACCGGAACTGCAGTTCGGAATTACCGGGGTGAGCGGCTCGCAGACCCACCAAGAATCTTCAATGGCCATTTCTACACAATGCTTTTTTTTATAAGCCCATTGGTGAGCGCGATACCTATTTTTGTTCATAATACACATTTTACCAAACAGTATTACACTATTGGTTTCCCTTTTTTCTCTTTGTCCCTCTTTTTTAATTTTTTTTGTGTTGTGTGTTGTTTAACCTATCTGTCCCCCACGGAGCAGCGCACTCTTCTTTGGATTTAATATGCTGCTTTCCCTGAAGTCGCTGAAGCATATACTGTAGAGCAGGAGTGGCCAACTCTAGTCCTCAAGGGCCACCAACAGGTCAGGTTTTCAGGATATCCCTGCTTCAGCACAGGTGGCTAAGTCAATGACTGAGCCACTGATTGAGCCACCTGTGATGAATCAGGGATACCCCGAAAACCTGACCTGTTGGTGGCCCTTGAGAACTGGAGTTGGCCACTCCTGATAGAGAGGGTAGAATTCCACCTTATTACCACCTCTTGCTTCATTGGCAGGGACGGATCTTATACTTTTCTTGCAGTGGTGTCAGTGTTCTGATTGATGCACCATACAGTAGTTACATAGTAAATGAGATTGACAAAAAACATATGCCCATTAAATGAGCAAAATGCCTTGCACCACATCTATTTTTTGTTCTAAGATTGAAGCAGGTCGTCTCCGGAGATGAGCTGTGTTAATTTCAGCTATGGAGACCGCCTACAGTACTTCTACCGATAATTACCTCCATAGGGGGTGCTAGTATTTCTATGGAGTTTAAATATCCAGGTCACACAGGCCAATAGGAAACTGCAAGGGATGACATCGCTGCTTCCTATAGGCAGTCCATCTTTCATCCAGTTTTTAATCCAGGTTCAAATATTTTTACCCAGGGCCAATTTGCTTTCGTTTTCTAACCTCTTGTGTGGCACCGTATCAAAAGCCTTTGAAAAATCTAAGCAGACCTCATCAACTGCATTACCCTGGTCTAAAGTACTACTTATCTCCTCAAAGAAACTAATAGTAAGTTAGTCATGACATATCCCTAATAAATCCATGCTTACTACTAATATGTCTTTATCCAATAGATAGTCCGGAATATCATCCCTTAATAAACCTTCATGTAGCTTCCCTACTAATGTCAGGCTTACAGGTCTGTATTCCCTGGTTGTGAACTAGCTCCCTTTATAAATATAGACACCATCTACCAATGTTGTGTTACTAAGCCTGTGGTAATGGAGTCCTTACATATTAAATATAACAGGCTAGTTATCACTGAACATAGCGCCCTAAAATCCATTGGGTGCTTGTGATCGGTGCCAGGTGCCTTTTTTACCTTAGTTTTCTAAATGCCACCTTTGCATTTACTTCTGTGTTAACCAAATGCTAATTAATGTTAAGGATGTGGCTTCCTCCTGTTGCAATATTTTTGCAATTGACTCCTCCTTGGTGTGTTTAATAAGTCCACTTTCTCTTTATCCCTAATAATTTGCCTATCTATTTCACCCTAAATGTATCCTATATTCTCTTTTCTAATCTTTTTGTTAATAATGAACTTGAATCACTTTTTAGGGTTGATATTAATTTCCATTGCAATTCATTTAACATTTTCCCATGCATTACCTTTTCCTTGTCCCTCCTTCCTAGTTTAAAATCTCCTCCAACCTTTTTATCATCATCTCCCCTTGCACAGAAGATCCATCTTCGTTGTGGTGCAATCCATCCTCTTTATAAAGATAGCACCTCTCAGGGAAGGACTCCTAGTCCTTCAAAAAACTCAAACCCCTCCTTCCTTTACCACTTTCTTAGCCATGCATTAAACTCTCTAAGCCCTAAATGGCTTCCTGGGGTGGCACATGGTACTAGTAGTATTTCTGAAGATACTACCGTTGAGGTCCTTGCCTTAAGATTGCAGCCTAGATCCATGAAATATTTTTTTAGGACCCTCCATATTTCTTTAACTTTGTCATTGGTGTCAATGAGTACCAAGACCACTGGGTCAGTCCCAGCCCTTCCCTAACAATCTGTCACTCCGATCCACATTGTGCTGACAACATACTGTTCAGTTAATGCGGTCATGGCAACAGATTGCCCTATCTACCTTCCAAATAATTGTGTTCCCTACCAATACGAATAGCGCTTGCGCAATCGGCACTTGTTGGCTGCCCGTGTTGAAAAAGTCAGGACAGAGCCCTAAAAACCTGGACTGTCCCGGCTAAACCGGGACATCTGGTCACCCTAATTCTCAATCCTGATCATTATGCTGCTTGCAAATTCTGCAATATTAAATACATTTGAAACCATGGCGTATCAAGTGCTAACTAACAAATGTGTTCTGCAATTCAGTCTACAGCTACCTTGTTTCAATCCATCTGTGTTTCAATTCCGCCTGGTTATAACTCCACACTTAATCCAGATGAAATTTACCAAACTACACCTGTGACACAGCTCAGCTCACACATTGCCTAACAGCACAATAATTTGTTACAAAACTCTGTTTAAACCACAAATGCACACCAATCAGGTGTGTAACTAAAACAATTAACTCACACATTTATACTTCCTGCAATCACTCTCAGATCAAGCAGAGAAATGTATTTGCTATAAATTCCCAACACCCAGATAATCCAAATAAATGAACCCACCCTCTCCAAGCTCACAGACACACCAATATAATTAAATCAGTCACCAATATTAGTAATATACTGCACACCACTTTCCTTCTGGTTATAAATTCCCACTTAATCCAGCTGCACTTTACCAAACTGACTCTCAGTCATACAGCTCAGCTCAAACAGTGCTACAAGCCCTGAATGCCGAATGCCAAAAATAACCAGAGATTTAACATGAAGCAGCCAGCATCTCATGTACATTCCAATCATGTTTCAGAAAATTACAGTACAGTATGTACAATCGATGTTGATAGTGTGTGCAAAAAAAAGGAAAATGTTAAAGCGATCCAAGTTGTAATGCGCAGACAATGTTTTCTCCGTTATCAGAAATGATGAAGCCCAAGGCCATTAGCAATGACATTCCTCAGTTTATCCAAGGGGTTTGCATCGGTATGCTTATTAGTGAAGCCAGCATCACAAAAAGCAGCTTGCCTGTGAATGATCTCTTTCAACCCCATGCTTGATGACAGAGAGGATGATGATATCGGAGCTGGTACTGTTGAAGCTGATACCCAGTGACCCGTCGTGGTCACATAGTCCTTCGTTTTATCAGCACCACTTGTCCATATATCTGTAGTTAAATGGATAGCTTACACAGTGGCAGTTTTCATGGCCGAGGTGACTTTGTACAGATCTGGATTGGATTTTGTAGTGAAATATAGATGGATTTTTTTACATCATGGGCAAATATCCACCAATCTGCAGAAGCATACTGAATTAGTAGCAGGCGTAGAATGCAGATCGAAGTATGAAGATGGTCAGCGCAAACTCATGGACCTCACGATGTTGGTGGAACCGAATGGAGTTAAATAAAAGATGGAATAAAAGATGGAATAAAATAGAATAAAACACAGTATTAGTGCAACGACGTATGTGGGGGTAATGGGGGGGGGGGGCGGGGAGGGGGAGGGGGGACGAGGCAGGGCATGTGTGGGGGGTGGTGATAGTGGATTACTACTGGATAATACGTTTAATGAAACATAAACAAATAGTTTCAATGACTCACACGGGCTTGTGTGAGACTTCACCCTCAACGCTGACTGTTGTTTGTAAATGTAAACTCCTATACAGGAGTGACAATAAACATAAAACTCACACGGCCTAATGTGAGTTCGTTCCCTCAGTGGGTGATGTCAGCCTGTTTAGGTGATGCAGGTACGTCTCAGCAAACAGTCCCCAATGGGTGTCGTGTGTGAGTGGCTCCTTTCCCCGTCGCCCATAGACCAAAGTATGTGTAAAACCAGGGTTAGTAATATAAACAGGTCTTTATTGGTTGACAGTAAAAGCATGAAAAAACAAGCATGGACAGGAATAAACAGTGCAAATACACAGTGAATAAACAAAAAACACACTCACACTGAATGGCAACTCTTGTTGCCCAGCATCAGCCTCGTGGTTGGATCCGGCAAGATCTCGTCCTCCGTTGGTGCTCTCACTGGCGCGTCCAGCAGTGGAACCGGAAAGGAGGATCTAGACCGGATGTCCTGCGGGTGGCTGGGTCCCTCTCTCAATGAGCTCCGGCAGGGAACAACGCGTTTCGCAATAAGCTTCGTCAGGTTTTGGATCCAACCACGCGGCTGATGCTGGGCAACAAGAGTTGCCATTCAGTGTGAGTGTGTTTTTTGTTTATTCACTGTGTATTTGCACTGTTTATTCCTGTCCATGCTTGTTTTTTCATGCTTTTACTGTCAACCAATAAAGACCTGTTTATATTACTAACCCTGGTTTTACACATACTTTGGTCTATGGGCGACGGGGAAAGGAGCCACTCACACACGACACCCATTGGGGACTGTTTGCTGAGACGTACCTGCATCACCTAAACAGGCTGACATCACCCACTGAGGGAACGAACTCACATTAGGCCGTGTGAGTTTTATGTTTATTGTCACTCCTGTATAGGAGTTTACATTTACAAACAACAGTCAGCGTTGAGGGTGAAGTCTCACACAAGCCCGTGTGAGTCATTGAAACTATTTGTTTATGTTTCATTAACCGTATTATCCAGTAGTAATCCACTATCACCACCCCCCACACATTCCCTGCCTCGTCCCCCCTCCCCCCCCTCCCCTCCCCATTACCCCCACACACGTCGTTGCACTAATACTGTGTTTTATTCTATTTTATTCCATCTTTTATTCCATCTTTTATTTAACTCCATTGGATTCCACCAACATCGTGAGATCCATGAGTTTGTGCTGACCATCTTCATACTTCCATTGCAACAATAAGAAGGACTTGGGGTTTCCTTCTTCAAGGTCAAGCAGCAGCTAAAAACCATCAAAAGGGCCAGTATACATTTCTTATACTCTTTTACACCACAACAGAATTTCTACACTTTTTTTAATTATTTAATCCTAGGCGTTGAAATATTTTCTAGCCACACATCCCAGGGAGCGCCCCAGTTCAAACATCCACGTAGAATGCAGATCCAACGTTAACATAGCATCCATGGCTCGAGTGATCTGCTGTGCAATTGGGTGTCTGGGATCCAACGCCTTTCCCCTTTCAAATGACCTTTGGACAGTTATTTGTTTTAATATAATGTTCAGTTATAAGGCGGGCTTCACTGTAACTGTTCTCTTCACCATCGGTTGAGGCCAGATTCAGCCACGACAGCACCTGGGAAGTCTTGACAAGATTAAAAGTATATGCCAATGCCACTAGTATGTTCCCTTGATGACAAGAGCAAATTAATTTGCTGCAAGTAGAGTAGCATTGAGGAAGTGCCAAGGTGGTCTGTGTTCCTACCTCTGCTTCTGTTTGCATGACAAATGCTGCAGATTTCCTGGCATATATTGTTTGGGTTAGGATAGAACACTTTCCAAACATGAAAAGTGCATTTATTTATGATAACGATAACGTGGTGCCACTGGCTGGTCTTCACTTTCTTCTCCAACACAACTATTATTATCAACACAAGCATCTGCATCAACTTTAAGTTGAACAGAAATATTACCTTAAACAGTAGCATCCTCCATAGTAGGGATTTTATCAACGGGGACATGATACATTTTGGATGGGGGAGTTCTGCATGCAAGCTGCTTCTCCGTGTCAGAATTGGCTACTATTTATGGGTTCATCTCAGACCTACACTCAATATCATCAGAGACAGAAATAGAAGATGTATGAGAAGAAGTTGGGTGACTTGAAGCACTTGCTCCAGATCTGGACACTCTAGTAATAGTAGTACATTAACATACTTTTTTCTTGCCACAGGGTGTGGTATTGTTAGGCCTGGTGAGAATTGAACCGGCGACCTTTGCTCTAGCAGCAAGCCAGATAAACACCTGGACAGTTCAATAGGCTCAGTGTGCCTTTGAGCTCCTACTGCTCCTGCTGCTGCTTCACTCAGCTGATCCAGATCAGCCCTCACTGACACACCCCATCTTCCGATTTAAGGCTACCCCTTTCCTCGTGTCCTTTGCAAGATGAACTAGTTTGCTTGGCTGCTGTGACTCTTTGTGTCCTTCTACTAGTGACCTACATGTTTTTACCTGTGCCTATCTGACCACTCTGCCTGCTGCCTGCCATGACCCATGCTTACCGGACCCTGCACCTTCCTGTTACTCCTGACCATGTACCACCAGGTCTGTATAGCTTCAGCCACTGGAATTTTCCCGCTACAGAGAGCCCACAGTGAAAGGCCTGACAGATATATGGATATTGGCTAAGTTTTCTTTTTACACATTGAAAATCAATACCACTTTTTCTAACCAAGCTTGAAAAATATTTTTTTTTCACTTCATCTTGGAGAACCTTACCTTGGCCTTTGGTAATTGCTTTTTATTACCAGTAGTACAGAAATGCTGTCGGAGGATTAACACTGTGGGGGATCCAATACGGAAGCATGGACCCCCTGCAGGGTCATCGCAGCAGATGGATGGAGCCACAGCTTTTTGCTTTTCCAGCTGCGGCTCCGGAGACCGCAAGTCTTGCTACATCTGTAATCCAAAAAACAATATATATATATATATATATATCCATATATATATATATACAGTGTTCGACAAACCTATACATTTGCTCGCCCCGGGCGAGTGGATTTAACCCCCGGGCGAGTAAATATTGGCCCAAGCAGCACACGTTTGGTACTAGGTGGCGAGTAGATTTTTTGGTGATTTGTCAACCACTGTATACAGTATATATATACAGTATATAAAACAAAAGAGGAAAATGCAGACTCCATAGTGTGATTCAGTCAAAATTAGGTTTAATCAAAACAAGGTAAAATCAGCTCACTCGCAAGTCACTAGGGCAATCGCATAAAAAGTCTGTGGCAAGGGGTCTTTGCTGGACACTGCGCCTGTAGATAGCTGGATAACTCATGGATTCATAGATTGGTGACGTGAATCCGCTTCCGGATGTGCACCAGATTGTGCATTCGAATCGCCAGTCAGGTAGTTAGGGCCTTGTAAGTCTCCAAGGTGGAGGAGGCTTTGTCTTTATGCTTTATGTTTTGGCTTAAAGGGACTGTGAAGCGCTATGTACATTAATGGCGCTATATAAATAAAGACATACAATACGGTGTACCCGATATCTTATGTTGCCTTGTGTTGTAAATAAACTGCTATCAACTGCTGCTGAATACAGAGACCAATAAAGAATCCTGTTTTTATTATACCTCCTGCCTGAGAGTGAAGTTTATTAGGAGGACGGGGAAGAGATTCTTCTGCAGAGACTTCTCCCCATACACCTGGGGGCTGCACGAGATGGAGGCGCTGCATCTGTGAGTACTATTCGGGCAAGACCCCAGAAGCCTGTGCTTTCATTCCCCTATAACACCATGCAGGAGACCCGGGGCCCCCTGTTACAGAAGGTTTGCACCACACAATACCACGTAACCAGAGCGAGTTTCCCAGAGATAGGCCCTATGTGAGATTGGGTGGGGGAAACAGGGTTACATGTATATGCTTCTTTTGACTATCTGAGGTTAGGTCAGTCCATGAGACTGCAACAAAGTGACATCACAATAAATTCCCCAACATGGTCACTACATACAGTACTGTAAAAAAAACTTATGTCTACCTACTCAAGGCTCCTACCCTTGTTCTAGTGCAAGAGAGAATGGGACATTTTACAGAAAATTCTTAAAGAGGCAGACCATGAGGCATTTTAACAAAATCAATAAATCTTTTTGTTTGTTTTGTTTTAAAATATGCCGCCTTTGATTACCTTTATTGAAAACTAATTATGTAAGTTGCTGATCCATTCCTTCTCCCGTGATCAATCAGCAATGAGCCTGCTTCCAGGATCCACTAAATAGCTGCCTTTCAGTTTCAATCAATCCTTCAGTCAGTGTAACTCAGCAGCTACAATGTATTCTTATATTACTACTGCATGGTAACATTATCTATTATTACAGTTTGCAGCCCAAACTGCTGGGAATATTGACAACCAAGGATCACAAACAGGAAAGGTGTTGCAAAGATCTTACACTGCTGGGGAGGTGCTAAAACCTGCTATAGAAATCAAAGGATGCTCAGTATATTAAAACTCATTAAAAATCGCATTAAGAGTTAAAATTTAAAAAAAAAGTGTAGTACTGTAAGTATTATCTAATACTACAGAACTGATTTATTAAAAAAAAACAAAAAAACACATGTAGGATAGTGCAGGGGTGCGCAAACTGGGGGGCACGCCCCAAAAGGGGCGCAGGCAGTTGCAGAGGCTCCGCGCTCTTCCCCAAGGCATTAAATGGGGGATCATGTGAGGCCTCTGGAACCTAAACTTACGGTGCTTCCGCCGGCGTCTGGAAGCGACTCCATAGCAACACAGCGTCAAATGACGCCGCGGGGTCATGCGGCGTGACGTCACACGCGCTTTGCCATAACAACGTGACGTCGCAGGAGCAAAGGTTTGCTCACCACTGCCTGAGATAGTGCATGGATTACGCCTTTAAGGGCAGGGACTTCTTCCGCACCTCAGTTCTATTACATTTACATGGTATTATTAAAGTGTTAAAGTTTGAAGTGGCTGCATATTTAGTATTTAAAACCGCAAATCATTCTGCTCTAATGTATTTTCCCCCTACTTTTTCTTTTCTTTAAAGTTACTTTAAAGCAGCAGTCAAAGCTGCTATTCAAAAAAAAAAAAAAAAAAAAAAAAATATATATATATATATAAAATATATGTCTATATAATATATGTATAATATATATCCCTTTAATATGTGCATCAATACAATCCACACAATGATAAGTAATTAGCCAAGTTGCCGATAAATCGGTGAAGATTTGGCTCGGGGTTCACTAAATGGCTGTCAGTGCAGAGAAGAGGACCACAGATGCAAAGTTCTGTGGGAAAGATCATATCACCAGGCAGTCACTAGGTACAATTGGTGCACTGCTAGAGAGAGGGCAGGGCTCAAAAGGGGTGTGCCAGAGCCTGTTTCAGAAGAGGAAGGGGATGTGACTTTGTAAATGGTTGCTATAGAAACAAAAAATGCTGGTTACAGTATAATAGATATCAAATGTAATTCAGAGTTTGTTTTATAAATGCTACAAGTATTTTCTCATAATATAGAACTGATTTATTAAAAACAAAAAACACATGTAGGATATTGCGTGGTCTGCAGCTTTAACTGGGAGGACCCCTTGAGCAAAACCACATCACTCCGGGGGCGTGACCTGGATTCTGAGCTGAGCAGACACAGGTCAGCTCAGCTCCACAGCACAGAGAGCAAAGTGGGCAAAATTCAACCCTAAAATATACCCTGAAATCCCCAGACTGCAGAGAATTAGGGAGAAGACTATCATCCAGATCTACAGCCCGACTCTTGAGCTCCCCGGCACCCGGACCGCTGTTCGGCACGGCGCAGAAGTGATAGCCTCTGCTGAGATCCCCCGAGGCTTCAAAGATGGCCGCTGTCCGTGCGACGTCTGCTTGAAACAAGCGGTGCACAGCAGGCGACCGGGGGAGGAATACTGACGGAAGAGCGGCGGCGGTGGGCGGACGTGCTCTGGTACGCCCGCAGCTCCGGCGCAGCTCCATCCAAGGTGAGCATGGGGGTAGTGCGGGAGGAGGGGACCCGAAAGCCAGATAAGCAGCTGGCGGCAAGCCAGGAAAACCGAAAGGGAGGCGAGACGCTGCACGGGGGATAGACCGCTAAGCGGAAGGAGGCTGCCTGTCGGGACTCCCCGCTCCGACACTGCGGAGGGCTCCCAGTTGTTGGCTGCGGGCCGGTGCAATAGCTGGGAGGTCCCAGAGGAGTGGAAGGGCGGCCATTTTACCCCAGTGCCCCTTTACATGGCCACGAGGGGCCTGGGCTTGTTTCTCACTCTTCCCGACTGACTGCCTGATCGTGGCCTCTTGGAGAGGGCCTAGTTCTCCCCTCCCCCCCACATCCAGCAGCCTACCAAATGGTTCAGGGCCTACAACCACCCAAACCCGAGACAGCAGCTGAAGGCCTCTAAAAAGCATTAGAAAACAGAGGTGTCAGCCCCTGTTGCCAAGAAGGCCCAACCTGACAGTCACCTCGCCAACGCACACCCGAAACCAATCAAGAGACTATAAAGCTAGGCCAATATCCTAATATCTAGCAACCACCGGGGAGCATCCACCCTCCCCTGTTTCTGAGGGTATAAGAACGAAAGTGGGCAGAAGAGTAAATAGAGCAGCCTAGGAAAACGCCTGAGACCCAAGATCTATATCTACGCCAAGCTTCAATTCAAGCTTAGGAAAGAGGATTGACTATCCTAAAAAAATAAAAAAGCAATTATACTTCTTATCTTGTCAAGCTTTATTTACCCTGGCTTCGAAAGCAATTAAAACCATTAAAAAGAAGAAGAACCAGAACGAGCTCTGTGAATATTTTAGAAACCGGAGTCGGCCAGTACCGCAACAGGTGGAATTGGAAGCGGTCCCCTTTGTAGAACACCCAGACTCTGAGCCAGGAGTGGAGATCGAAAACCTGTCCACAAAGAATGACTTACTTTTCATCTATAATAAAATCGAATCTCTAATGCAAGCAGCAGTGAAAGATCTTAAAGAGGAGATATCTTCCTTGGGGGAACGCACTAGCTCCTTGGAATCCAAGGTAAACGCCACAATCTTCCGGCAATCGCTGATGGATGCCGAGCTTAAAGAATTGAAGTTCCATCTCCTAGACATCAAGGATAAACAGGAGAATGCAGAGAATAGAGACCGCTGTAATAATCTTCGGATCCAGGGGATCCCAGAGTCTATAACAGACATTGAGGGATTCATGGGCAATTGGCTTACATCAGCCCTCCCTGATTTTACAAGAGAGTCACTTACCCTGGACAGATGCCACAGAGTTTTAAGAAAGAGGCCTCAACCAGGAGACAGACCAAGGGATGTAGTGCTGAGATTCCACTATTTTAAAACAAAGGAAGCTTTCAACACGATGATGAAAGACTCCAGAGACCTCAAGTTTCAAAATGTACCCCTACAGGTATATGCAGACCTTGCACCTTCTACACTTGTCAAAAGAAGAGATCTCCGAGAGGTGACGTCGAAGCTAAGAGACCACAATATCAAGTACAGATAGACCTTCCCCTTTGATCTTCAAGTAGTTAAAAATGGGAGACCTCTGACACTCAGAAACCCGGACGAAGGTAAAGCCTTCCTCGAATATTTAGGCCTGAGCTCCCCGTCCCCCTGACGTGCACCGAGAGGCAAGGATTCCCTGACCTTGGAGCCATCCTGGTCTACGATGCCTGCGAGAAGATCTTCTCATCCGTGCTCTCCGACAAAACAGTTACTCGAAGCTGGGTCCCATTCCTAAGCTGACTTTCAAGCTTATGCCCCAGAACGGAGTGAATATTGTATAATGTTTTCAAGACCAAATTATCAACAGTTTATTTACAGTTCACTAGGTTGACCTATGTTTTTGGCTGGAGTTGCTGTTAGTCTTATCTATGTGTAGCCCTGTGTAATTTTGGGGTTATATGCCTCTCTCCTCCTGTGCAATAATTCCTGTTAAAAGGACAGGTTTGCCAGGAGTGATCATGAGGTCTGCCCTCATCCCCTGTGATGTGTATTGTGAGCTTTATAGTATGCATCACTTCCTGAATTTAGTGTTGAAGTGTGTGTGAGTGTCTCATCCCACTTGAATTAGACTGTCTGACCCAACACATTGCCAGGGCTCTGGCAAGGATTGAGGCCCTCCCCTAGGGGAGAGGTGGGCAGACTATTCCCTTACTCTATTAGAGAGTAAGGGAAGAGCAAGGACAGCTTCTAGGGCCCTGACTAGAAGTGGTGTCCAGGGACTTCCTTAAGGTGGGCAACCTTTAGGTGAGCGGCTAGAGACCGGCCGCAATGATGGGCAGTCTGCCACTAATGATGTTAATAAAGAATGTCCAACATGAAAGAACCTTCTTGCCTGAGAGTGGAGTCATTCAGCGAGAAGCTGCACCCAGAGGTTCTCTTCCAGAGACTCCTCCATGCTGTTGTGGGGACCTGGAAGAGATGGAGACGCTGTACCAGAAGTGAGTACTTCTCAGCATTACCATACGAGCCAGTCCTGATGTATTTCCCTATATCACCGCGGAAGACTCAGGAGCTCTGTAAGCCAGCAGGTGCACCACACTATAGTACATGTAACATGGGGCAGTTTCCTCACGTAAGGGGCCAATATGAGATTGGGGGGGGGGGGGGAAACACCGTTACATATGCAATAAGCCCAAAGCCTGGAGAAGCTCCGAGGAAGGAGCTAGGATAGCTAGACTGACTGAGTCTGGGCCACTACCCCCAATATTTTCTGTGTCACTGTAGACACAGTTGCCCTTATTTTTTTCTGTTCCTCCCCCACCCCAGATTTTATTCCCAAGGGTACGTGAGCATCAGGACGGTCTCACTAGAGACACATCCATGCACACACTTTTTTATTTTTATTCTCCCCTTCTCCCCCCCCCCCTGTTTTTGTTTTTTCCCTGCCCCCCCTCACCCACTCAATATTAACATAGAACTGCTCTCACTTACAGTAGGAACAAATACGGGTACGACATCATTTCAATAGTATGTGTTAATTAGAGCAGCAGGAACCTAAACAAAAAAGTACATTTCCACCCAAAACAGGAGCATTTCTTTTACTGACATTACAGACAGACTTTGTGAAGATGTTTTCCGTCACAAGACCCCTTCAGCACTGGAGTGTCCCCCTCCCAGCCGATTGACTATAATAATCTGTGAGGCGTCTTCCAGCGTCGCAAGATGTCCTGGGACAGAAGACTGCTTAGTAAACATGGCCCTTTACGCTAATTAACAAAATTGACCCATGTTTCAAAATCCAGCTTCAACTAATTAAGATCTAGCCAATTATCGAGTACTGAAATAATTCATGTTCTTGTGCCCAGCTCCCGGCTTTTAATTTTCGTTGCATGTACATGAAAGGGAAGAGCAGCTGCAACAGCTTAAATCTTTTGTGCAGGGAAATTAACACTTGGATTTAATTTATGGGTGAAGGGTCTGCCCCACTTCTGCACATAGAAAGTGCATTCTTCAGGAATGCCAGCAATGAAGATTTGATAAGTACTGTTTTAGACTGCACAGTGGGACACCAAGGATCGGCTTGTTACAGGCTGCAGCAATAATGATTCCTGAGAGATACAGGCTTTTGCATCCGACATTCACAGCAATTTCTAATGTAATTGATGGTATGAGCTAAAAGCTTTTAACTGTAATTATTTATGATTAGTCACACTGCTTATTCTGTTAACTTTTTCTGCGCTGACATTTTGCCAAGGGATCTGATTTTAAAGACCATGTATTTCATCCGAAGCTTCCCCCTCATGTCCCAGTTTGATAGCTCTGCGTACTCTCAAAGTGCACGATGGCACCTGATTTTCTTTCCATCCTTACCCATAGCGGTGTCTGGCAACGTCCCTGCTCAGTCTCTCCGAAAGGTAGGCACCGATGCGATCCAATTTCTCTGGAGCCGAGAGAGCATAAAAGGTCAACTTCTCCATGTTTGCTTTAACCAGTCCATCCTGTAAAGGTTAGCACAATAGTTTACTGTACACTAAAGTGCGAATATCGTAAATAAACTTCATCCAAAAATAAGGTCGACTCCATACACTGATAATTCCCATCTACTACCCTAATCCCAATCTCTCTTGCAAAATCTGAAACCTAAACCTCTTTCCTATTGTGACAGAGGATTGTATTATTTTACTGCTCTCCTTGTAACATGTGGCTTCTTCTATATTGCCCTAAAACAAAGTGCATCCCGTTGTAAAATAGGAATTTAATTACTTTAAAAGGTATGATTTTAATCTTTATGTTGGTGAGTGCAACATTTTGAAGTCAGTAAATTCATTTCACGATAGCATAAGCTTCTTCTTAATTTTTTTTAGGTGACAATTTTAAGACGAAAAGCCCTTTTTGGGGGGGAACTGCAACCTGCCATTGGATTCTGCCCCGGGAGACGCACCTACAAGTTTACGGAAGTTTTGTTGGACCTCTCTATATAAGGTTATATTGCTCTTTGATATCTTATCAAAGACATTTTTGTAGTGAGACTTTTCCATTAATTATGTTTCATTTACAAAGTATGTGTAAGAAAATGATTATCAATACCATTAAAAGCAATAGAGATATTGAATACAAAGAATGCAGGATAAGTTCCTTTGAGCAGGGGTGCTCAGCTCCAGTCCTCAGACCCCCCCAACAGGTCAGGTTTTCAGGATATCCCTGCTTCAGCACAAGTGGCTCAATCAGTCCCAGCTTCAGCACAGATTCCTCAATCAGAGGCTCAGTCGACTGAGCCTCAGATTTAGCCACCTCCGTTGAAGCAGGGATATCCTGCAATCCTGACCTGTTTGGGGGGCTTGAGGACTGGAGTTGAGTACCCCTGCTTTAGAGTATTAGCAATAAGGAGTTAAGATCTGAGGTCATTATATCCTGTTTGAGACAGATCGATATAAATATTCCAAAACACAAGGTGAACATAGGAGCTACGGTGCAGGTCAAGTGCAAAAGAAAAGGAACTGGTGGGATGAGGAAAAGAGGTACAATAAAGAAGCCTAAAAACCAAAACAAATAAGTGTGTCAGAAGACTAACGCAACAAAAAAATCCTTTATGCAGGCGCTATGTGATATAGTAATATATGATACGGCAAACAGTATAAAACCAGTCTTAAAATAGCAAAAAATCCGTCAGCTCATTGCAGAATCCGCAGATGGATTGTTACAATTTGCCAGCGGATTGAAACTAACAACCTGTCGGTGAATTTTTCCTGGAAAACTCAGAACATTTCGAGAAATGGATTTGGACTGGTTTCGCTCATCTCTACCCATCACTCAGTCTCTTGCTTATTTACCATAAACACTTTTTGTACTGCCTACTGGTGTCTGTCAGAAATAATTTGAAGGTCCTATTCTCTACTTTTACCAATTATATTCAATCTTACTTCCTTCTCAGATCTTTCTTCTTATTGCCAGGGATCTCTCATTGCCTCTCAGAAACATCCTTCTGAAAGTGACTAAATGCAGTAAATCCCAAATCCTCATATTGCCCTTTGTGTCATACTGTACACCGCTTAAGTATATGTAGCTACCGGTATCACCCATCCTGTGCCGCAAAGTGTATTACCTTCTGTATATATTTGTAAGTGTCTATGGAGTTGCACAAGAGTAAGACAAGAGGTGGACTTCAGTCTGTCTCAATCCTTCAGCAACTTCATCTGCCATGTACCGCAGTCTCTCCCAATACTTCTCCTTGTACGCACACACTCATCACACCTTCTTCTCCTGACTATCCCATCCTCCAATTCCCTCTGTTCCCTCTTTAAACAAACCCTGGCACTGCCTTATGCGGCAAGCTTTTGGCAGCAGCTAGAGAGCACACACCATTTGCTGTTTGTGCACTGCACATGCCAACTGGAAACACTACAGCTTAATGTTAAGTAATTACTTCAGCCAACTCTTGGCTTTTGGACTACCATTACAGGCAGTCCTCGGTTATCCAACGGAATCCGTTCTAGAAGTAGCGTTGGATAGTGAAACTGTTGTAAAGTGAGTCCCATGTTAATCAGTGGCGGTGAGCGCATTCAAGCGTCAGATAACGCATTCCGGCGTCGAAAAACGGCCCATAGGGTTGCATTGTAAAGCATTGGATATGTCATTCGTTGTAAAGTGAAACGTTTGATAGACTACCTGTACTCTGTTCTCCCCTATTTGCCTCGACCCCTAACTCCCACACCTTCACTCCTAAACCTTCCTTCCTAATTTCCCATTCTGTCATCTCCCTCCATTCTATAGCCATCATCTCCATCTGCTTCTCACATCACTCATCAGATCATTTCCCCCTGTGACTGAGGACAAGCGCTCCCCCAACCTGCCCCCTTAATCTTATTCCCTCACATCTCTTCCACTCCCTATCTGACACACTAAGCCCCAACCTAACTAACCTTTTAAACCTCTTTCACTTCTGGTACATTCCCATATCGTTATTCCCCTCCTTGCCTCCAAGCTACTTGAGCGACTTGTATACAACCGCCTGACTCACTTTCTCTCATTCAACTCCGCTTGACTCTTTACAATCTGATTTCCTTCCTCTACACTCCACTGAGACAGCACTAATAAAAGTGACCAATGACCTACAGTACTCACAGCTAAGTCTAAGGTCACTTCCCCTTACTAATTCCACTGGATCTCTCTGCTGCTTTCCGGGACTACTTATCATCCCCTTCTCCTGAACACTCTAAACTCCATTGTGTCCATGACGCAGTTTCCTCTTAGTTCACGTCAAACATATCCAACTACTTTTTTGGTGTCTCCTTCTCTGGTGTCTCCTCATCTTCACTCCCTCTCTGTTGGGCTCACAAGGCTCTGTCCTTGGCCCTCTGCTATCCTCACTCCACATCACTTTTTTTGGTGAACTAATACAATATTTTCAATATCATCTCTATGCTGGTGGCACACAAATTTGCCTCACTAGCCCTGACCTCCCCCTCTATCCTGCCCTCTGTCACAAACTGTCTCTCTGAAATCTTCTCCTGGATTTTCAGCATTACCTGAAGCTTTACATGTCCAAAACAGAACTAATACTCTTTCCCCCTTCCACTGCAACCGAATTCTCCATGGCTGTCAATAACACCACAATCTCATCAACACCTCACGCCGGCTGTGTAGGGGTCATCTTTGACACTCATCTCTTCTTCCTCACATTCAGCCCCTCATGAAGTCCTGCTGTCTCCACTTCTGAAATACCACCAAGGTACACCCTGATATCACTCATGATGTAACTAAAATCATAATTCACTCATCTTGTCTCACCTTGATTACTGCAACCTTCTCCTAGCTGTCATTCCCCTTGTTCGCCTGTCCCAACTCCAATCCATCTGAAATGCTGCTGCCAGACTCGTCTACCTTACTCACTGCTCTACTATGCAAATTCTTACACTGACTTTCCATATCCTCTAGAATCAAATTTAAAACCCCAGCTCTGAGTTACAAATCTCTCAACGATGCTGATCCCTCTTACATCTCAGCCCTCACCCCCAAATATATCCCTAAACACCCACTATGTTCTGCCCAGGGCATCAGCCTTTCCTCCGGCCTAATCGTTCTCCTCTGACTACCACCTACAAGAGTTCTCCTGTTCTTCCCTCTTTCTCTAGAATGCCCTACCATGTACCATCAGACTCTCCCCCAGCTTTCTCAGACTTAAAAAAAAAAAAACTCCCTGAAAACTCATTTTTTTTAAAGGAGCCTCTAAAATCCTATTCCCCCTGCCAGCCACATCCAAACCCAGTGGGACCTGTTGTACATCTAGACCAATCTCCACACTATGTAACACCCCCATCCTCAAACCCTAATGGGATCCGCTGTTGGGCTGGACTATACTCCAATTTGAGATACTCTCCATCCCACAATGAGCACTTTACCTTTTTTGTTTCAACATTGTCCCTCATTCCTTCTAGATAGAAAGCTCCCATGAGACGTCCCTCATTACCTTTTTGTATCTGTTTTGTGCATGTTTGTCCTTATTTGTATGTAATGATTATGTGATGATCGAATCTCTACCCCCCGATTGTACCGCGCTGCGGCATATGTTGGCACTTTACAATCAAATAATAATATTATTTAACTAAAAGAGGAGCAAATTTATTTTCAACACTAAAGCCTAATTATTAGAATAATAGCTGGGTAGGAGAAATATTATTCTAAAACATACAGGATTTGATTGAACAAGCTTATGTTTCTACTCATGTTCTAGGTGTCCACATCTGAAAATGGGACCTTTATAATACTTCTGTGTAAAAAAAATTATTGTGAACAATATATTATTTCAATGTAAAGTTAGAGACCTAGGAAGTGTTCCATCTGTTTCCTTATTGTGCCAACACAGCCAGTAGAATTCCAGTGTAACGGTCAGATAAAGTCCTACCTCAGAGTCCTCTGGAAAGATATTATCAATTAGTCTCTTGTAGCGAGGACGCAAGGCCCCACAGCAACCACAGACACCTAGAAAAAGAAGGCACAGAGTTAATTATAAATGCATTGGGTTAGTGACTTCTATTCTTACGCAGTATTCGGTAAACCCGTTTTGAGAAGGCCATATTATTAAATGTGACTGTCACTTGTATATCTGTTAAATTATTCGATGTGTGTTGTCGCAAAAAACAAGGTTTTCTTCTGGACAATATTGGAAACTACTGTATAAGGCTAGGTCCCCGCTGCCTGCTGCAGCGTGTGCTATGGTGCTGCAGAGACAAGAACAGCCCCTCAATGAGGCCTGCTACCTACCTTGGCCGCTGCACAGCCAGAGTTTTCTGAAGACAGTAAAAATGTCTTCAGAACTGTCCACGCCCCCTGGCGGTTCATCCAATGAGGGCGAACCTCCCGGGTGATGTCATGACTGTGACCCCGCCACGCCCCCATCACCCCCTCCCCCCCCCCCTACCTCTCTCCCCCCCCCCCCCCCACAGTCTTTCCCCCTACAGCTCTGCACAGACTGGGTAACAGAGCTGTAGTGCCGACACTGGGGCCGTACCCTAACAAATGAAGCAAAATGTTTCAATAAGTCCCGACTGCAATTCCAATTTAATCACATCAGTTTACTGCACAATGATGCACCTGTGAAGCAGCTAGTTACTTTCATTTCATGGACCAGAAAATGGGGGAAAAGAGTTTAACATTTTGAGGGGAATAAAGGGTGACATCGTAACTGTAACAGGGAAGTAACCCTATCTCAATGAGGCTGCACTACAAAGCCTCAGAATTCTGAAAATCCAGCAGAGAGCTGGTTAATTGCAGCTAGTCAATTAACCAGCTCCACCTGGGTAATCCAAGTAGGTTTAAAACTCCTGCCGAAACAGACCCTCTTGAGCATACAGTGTGCTGATAAGACACCAAATGAACAGCCCTCTTATCCAAGGTGCAGCAAACCAGGAACCTACCAGAGGCTGGACCCACAACAAACACCCATCCATCCAGAAACAGAGACAGACTTGAAAGGCCACCTGCATTGAGGTACCTTTTTGAGACTTTGGTGTGATACTGTAGATTGATAAGGGGCTTTCCCTCCCAGTGGTGTAAGAGAGGGACCGGGGAAGTAAGTTAGCCCTTTCAAATGGATAGGTGTTTGTTTGTTGTTTTGTATATTTTTGTTTGCTGTGCGGTTTAAAGGGACAGGCTCACTAAAGCCGTATGTTAATTTCGCCCTAAACGGTCTCCATTTGCATACCTCTGCACATACACTACCGACACACTTTATCACACTGCGGCCAGATCCGCAAGCCGGGAGATTTCCCGGCTTGCTAGTGGCCGCCCCTCGGCGTGCCGCGCGTCACCGACGCGCGGTCACGCGTCATCGGGAGCCTGCGCCCCCTGCACGCGCGTCC
This sequence comes from Ascaphus truei, assembly GCF_040206685.1. Classification (NCBI taxonomy): domain Eukaryota; kingdom Metazoa; phylum Chordata; class Amphibia; order Anura; family Ascaphidae; genus Ascaphus; species Ascaphus truei. Next base: position 399,541,985 of record NC_134486.1, read on the forward strand.
AGGGCTCCCCGAGGGAGCCCTGGTGTCCCGCGATCGCGGGACGGCGGCAGGGGGTTCCGGGGGACCCGGCGGACCCGGCAGCGGTAGGGAGAGCGCCCCGATCGGAGGGCGCTCTTCCGCTGCTTCGGCGCGCGCCCGTCACCCTCCGGCGCGCGCCAGGATACTGCTGCGGCCAAGAACGGGCAAATGCTCGAATAAACTTGGCCGCAGCAGTATCTCTTACAGCAACGTACAATCAAACATCTGACTCTAAATCAATTAAGATAGTGGACAGCACAATTACCACAATTACATGTAAAGCAAGAGAAACAGAGCATGTTTCTTGGTTAACATACTGTAATGATGTAGCAGACTGCTTCACTCCCTTTTAGTGGGAAATGGTGGGTACGTGGACATTCAGGGATATTCTGGGTTTTAACAGGCTATGTTGTGTAACCTGGGGCACAATGAAGGCTGCTACATCTCTATACCATACAGTACATTGGAGCACCCAATGCTTGAATCTGGGCTAGAAGTCTAGCTGAAGGGATGACCCAGTGATAGTTACATTTCAAGTGCCACCTGTATGGAATGTTGATCGTCACTTTGTCTTCATGGGAAACAAATACAGTAGGATGAAATCTTGTAGCAAGAAATGCAGTGTGTCTGTACAGCACTATAGCCAGGATTCATGAAGCTGCGATGTATCACAACCGGATCCGGAGTTGACTGCCATTGACTTAGTTTGCAGCTAATGCCAGATTGGGGTGTGATATCCAGCTTAGTGAATCCTGGCCAATGTATCACATCAATGGTATATAAAGTTAATAAAAATGCTGTCATCCAACAAAAGTACAATTGACGACACACATACGTTTGTTTTACAAGTCGTAATTCCCAAACAGATGGAGCACAACTCATTGTCTCCGGACCCGCGGCTGAAAATTAAAACAATTGCGGCTACGGAGACAGTGCTGCTGTGACATTGCTGCTGGAATTCCATGCTTCTGGACTGGATCCCTGCCCCTCCCTCCCACCCCCCAAAACATCGAAAATCCTCTGGCGCCGGGGCAGCCACGATCGTGGTCACACAGGTTGCCCAAGTGCCGGAGACAATACTTTAAGTGCTACTAGAGCTGTACCAATACATTCAAAAGTAAGCATCAGTTTTACCAATGAATGTAAGTCTGGAGTAAGGGAGGCATTGTTTATCAGAATACATTTAATATAAATATGTAAATATGCAATAACCAACTAAAAGTGGAACTAAGCACAGTAGCATATTTAATAGTTTGAAATAGCTATTTGGCACCTCTTTAAACATTGGACAATTGTTATCTGATGTAATTTGCTGATAAGACTACTGTATTTGTCAATTCTCAAATTGTGTTCGTGGTAATAAAGTAATTATGATGCTATCTGTAGATAAACAGATGGACATTAGAGCTGATATGCATGATATTCAACAAACTCTGAGTACCACATATACATTTTTCCCAATATGTAAAACAGTTACTCTTCCGGTTTGTAAAAAAAACTAAGTACTGTACAGTATATTGATAAGCTGTTTACCAATATATTTTGACTCACTTCACGGGCATGCCTCTATACAATCATGTTAGTTCTCCATAAATACCTCATAGGATATATTTATAACAACAAAATATGCTCATTTGTAAGATTCCATAAAGAAAAAAGAAAATTATTTATTTTTAAATAAAATGTTTTACTAGGAAGTAATAGCTCTCGTTTTCAAGTAGGTCCAGGGCACAGAGTTATGGTGACAAATACATGGTTACATGAAGTGAACAGGGTTATACATTCTATATAAAGCATGAACAGTTTAACATATGTTACCTTTAAGGCGTATGAAACAGTTACAATTGTAATTTTCTTTTCCTGAAGGGTCCTTCCATGGCAGTGCTCACCAATGGGTTAAGCTCCACCCTACTGCTGAGATAGGACAGAAAAAGTTCCACCTGTAGGAGAACCTATAAATAGCCCCACCTTTCCTCTCCAGGTAGACATGATAACAAAGCTGAAACATAATATACACACGTTAATATCCTATATCAAATGTCATTGGGTAGAAATTGGTGAGCAATGCCAAAGATGTTGCCAATTTCTGAAATACACCGTAGATGTTGAAATCTTCGTTGCTGCCATCAAGGTCTGTATGACTCTGTGACAAACCCCTGTTCTTTAGCAAGCTCTGCTCAACCTCCACGCCATCAAATTCCAGGATTCTGGCCTGGGATGTTGCCCTGGGACAGGAGACCTGGGAACACTGGCAATTGCCATGGTTTCTCCATCACTGTGTTGATTAATTGTGGAAACCAGGCTCTGCACTGCCAGTTTAGAAGTATTGCCACTACTTCAGCCCCATCCTGTCTTATTTTCCTGAGTACCCTCGGTATGAGAGGAATTGGAGGAAACATGTAGGCCAGTTGAAAGTCCATACGAAGGTTAGGGTGGAAGGATAGGAAAGGACAGGCGGCTTGCGGGGGAAACTCTTGAACAGAATTTGTTTACCTTTCTATTTGATGCTATCACCATCAGGTCTATCTCGGGAAGTCCTCATGTTTCCACCAACAATAGTCCCTTCTAGTGACCATTCTCCTGAATCTAAAGTCCGCCGACTGAGAATACCAGTTCCCAGATTTTTCTTTCCTGCGATATGTATTGCGTTAAGGTCAGTTAGATATTGCTCTGCCCAGGCAATAATGGGGAAAACTTATTGTAGAAGCACTGAACTTCTTGTCCCCCCATTGTTTCCTTATATATACACACACAATACCTTACCATTGTTCACTTGTCTGTCCGAATTTTTAGGCTGCTTCCTTCTATCTGTAATCAGAAGCAATTTACTGCCAGCATTATCACTCTTAATTCCAGAACATTTGCTGGTACATTGTGACACCCGTTAGGCCACTTTCATTGGGCTACATTGGTGCCGACTTGGGCATCCTACTTGCCACTTGCATCAGTCATGAGCATGAGCCAGACCTGCTCTTGTAGGGAACAACCTTTTTCTAGGTTTATATCCTGTTCCCACCACATTAAGGATTCTGAATGCCTATTTTACCACTTGAATGGTGGCTGAGAGCATGCCAAATACTCATGCATTGCTTGCAAATACTCATGAACGTGGTCTGCCGTGAAGTTTGGCTCAAGGGCTTACAACAATTTGGCCAAAATGTTAAACTAAAAGACCATTTTATTTATTAGTTATTTATACATGTATATTTAGGCACTGTACCGTATATAAGTTTTTCTGGATGTGCACTGAGCTTTGTCTGTGTTTTATGTTATGTCTCTGGTTTTAAATATAAATTGCCATGCTCAGTAGCACTCCTCTGTGAAACTTATATGCTTATATATATGTTGTGGGTATTTTGGGGGTTCAATTTGAGCTTGTAGGTGTTCTGTATGTTTTATAATTCTTGTGCAGCTAGTCTTGGCTGTTTTGGAGGGTGGCAACCTCCTATCCAATTGAAGCTCACTCCCTCCCACATTTAAATGGTTAAAAGCTCACTCCATGGCATCTCCAACTATCAGGGGAACTTGCCTGCATGCAGTGTGATTGTGACAAATCTATTACAGAGTGCTTTTCCTGGTAATGTACAGGTTAATAAAAGCTTCAATCAGACTTAGAACCTTTGCAACTCATATTGACAGATTTATTATAAATCATTCTTCCTGGCAATGCACAGGTTATTAAGAATTTATATTAGTGTAGGGACCCTTGAACGTGGTCTGCCGTGAAGTTTGGCTCAAGGGCTTACAACAATTTGGCCAAAATGTTAAACTAAAAGACCATTTTATTTATTAGTTATTTATACATGTATATTTAGGCACTGTACCGTATATAAGTTTTTCTGGATGTGCACTGAGCTTTGTCTGTGTTTTATGTTATGTCTCTGGTTTTAAATATATCCTGTTCCCACCACATTAAGGATTCTGAATGCCTATTTTACCACTTGAATGGTGGCTGAGAGCATGCCAAATACTCATGCATTGCTTGGCTGACAGCTGATCGCTGGATCTGGTTGTCCTGATCATGTTTTTAAGGCTCTCCCTTTTTTTGTGGGGAAGAAAACCCATGCCTATTCGAGTATTGAATTGTATTCCCAAATATTTCAAGTTTTGCTTTGAGATTAGATGACTTTTTTCAAAGTTCACTTACCATACATGCATTGTCAAGAAATCCAGCACTCTTGTCAAATATTGGAGCAATTGAGACTTGTTATAAGGGATCTGTCTGAAAAACCAAGATGGCTGCCGACAGGATATGACCTCACAGATACTACAGTGGCCATTTTGCTTCCTGGCATTCCTGCCCTCAGGAAATCAGCCTCTTTTTGGTTCTCATTGCCAGTAGCTGCCTCTGGCCTTTAAATAGCAGGCAGTTGATACTGGACTTTGCTCGTGCAAAGTACTTAGTACCTTGTTCTCTCCGAGCTCTGCCTTTGTCTCTGTTTTGTCTGTCTGTGCTTGGATCTCGTTTGGACCTGACTACCCCTTGCCTGCCGCCTGCCTCGACCTCGGAACTGGAACTGACTACCCTTTGCCTGCCGCCTGCATCGACACCGGAACCGGGCCCGACTACCCCTGCATCCAAGGCCTCTGATCCCAGGCCAAGGTCAATGTACTACTCCCTATCTCTGCCCTGCGGGTCCGTATTCTATCCTGCAGTCAGCAACGTTACACTTGTCCCGTGTTTTTATTAAAATGTCATCCAAATAATGGTATATTTGGATACCTTCCTACTTCAGTTCTGTTACGAGAGTTACCATCACCTTTGTGAAGGTTCTTGGGGAGGTGGCAAGGCCAAATGGAAGCGCTGTGAACTGATAATGTGCCTGTTCTATGGCGAACCTCAAAAACCTTCTGTGGCTGTTGCATATTGGTATGTGTAGGTATGCTTCCTTCAAATCCACTGATACAAGCCAATCCCCTTGTTCCACTGCTGCGATGATTGATTGTTTTCAATATATTGAGCAGAGTGTTGACTTCTCTCAAATCCAGAATGGCTCTCAAAGGTTCCATTCGCCTTTCTTACCAGGAGCATCACTGAGTAGATTCCTTGGAATGTTTCTGATCTTGGTACTGGCTGAATTGTCCTGTTGTCTATTCATTCGTTTACACTTGCTTTTAGCGCATGAGCGGACTGTTTGTCTCTTGGCAATCAGGTTGTCTTAATTTTTGCCTCCCTGGTATCTTTCTAAACTCTATACAATAACCTTTTGAGAACAATACTTTGCACCCAAGCATCCAAAATGGTTCGGGCCCAGACTTCCTGAAATTGATGGCGTCTTCCTTCCTTAGCCGATCTCATTTCATGCAAACCTTCCAGATGTTTTATACAAGGGGCCACCTCTTGGACGACGAAAAAAATAACTTTGACCACCCCGCCCCTTAGGTGCCCTGTAAAACCCTCTTCCAGGTCTATATGACCTCATGTTCCGGGTGTTGGTTCTCTCACTCATCATAGCAGAATTTTCAAATCTCCGTCTTCTTTCTTGCGTTGGGAAGATACTCTTTCCTCCTGGAGCTTTCTCTATTATTGTGTCCGATCCTTTCCCAAAAAGGTGATGACCATTGAATGGAATCCTTTATAAATTGTTTTTTAGAAGTGGAATCTGCCTGCCAAGGTCACAGCCAGAGTGCTCTCCTGGCTGCAACTGACAAAGCCATTGATGTTGCTGCAAGTTTCACTGAGTTCAATGATGCTTCAGATATGAACTCCACTGCCAACTTGAGGTCCGAGAGCGCTTTGATGATCTGAGATCTTATAAATCCTTTCTTTAGAGCCTCTTTTAGATTTGCAATCCAGTTTCAGTGCTCTATAGACCGAAGTTATGGCTACCGCTGGCTTACATGCTGCTCCTGTGGCCGTAAAGGATCTTCTAAACGTTCCTTTCATGCATTGGGTCCCGAAAGAAGGCTGCGTCATCTACTGGAAGTGTTGTATGTCTTGTGAATCTAGATATCGTGACGTCCACCTTAGGAGATGAATCCCAGGCTTCCACATCCTCCTTCCCGAATGAATACATTGTGGTTAATTTTCTGGGCATCGCCACTCTCTCTTGTCCAGCTGTGTTCATTCATTCTTGATTTATTTTCTTCATTGTGTAATGAACAAAAACAGTTCTAAGCTTCCTGCGGAGACCTTTAAAAATACGATCCTTTGGTTCTGTAGGGATAGGCTTATTCTCTAAGTGCAGAACTTCACTCACCGCCTTAATGAGAGGCTCCAAATCAAACGCTGGCAATTCTTCCGTGGAATATACTTTATCCGATGATTCAAAATCTGCCTCCATGCTACAGAATGGTTCTTCTTCCGACTCCTCAGAGGAAGAGTTCAGTAGTCTCTCTAGATTGGCATGTGACATTGTGCATTTTTTACCTTGTTTGCAGACTTGGAGGATGCGGCCTCAATTCCCTGCGGTGCTGCATCCTCTATCCACAACATGAAACCGGCCATTGGCTCCACGGGTTTTTTTTGCTGTTTCCTTGAGGCAGTCCTCAGAGATTTTTTTTTTAATTCTCAAACTGGTTTTTTTTACAGGCAGAGCAATATTTCATTTTCCTTGCAGCAATCTTTTTAATGGTATACATGGAAGCCATTTTAACTCTGCCTGTGTACCTGCAGCAATGCTAGACATATACCATAGATGAATTGTAGCAATTTATTTTTAGAAAAACAAAAAATCGAGCCAAAACAGCAAACACTGACTAACTCCCTTGTGCTTACCTTGTTCTTTTAGGGATAGAACCCTTTCCTGAACCAGTATCCATTTCAAGCAAGTTGATTAGACCAGCAGGTTTGTTTGGCAGACTTTCCAACCTCTGCAAGCGGTACAGCTTGAGCAGTCCTTCCAATGTCTGGGCAATGTCCTCCTGCTCGTGCCAGCTCCTTTGAGTATCTGCCAGCGTTTTACTGCAGCAGAGCAGCAGCCTAGGGTTGCCAGGAGTCTGGTTTTGAACCGGATAGATCGGAATTTGGCCCTGTGTCCGGTAAAAAATGAGAAGTAATGCCGGACATGTGTGTGTGTCTGGTATTACCTCTCTGATCATGCAGCTTGTCCCGGTGGATGCGGAAGGCCTGGCGGCGGGACAAAGTAGTTGCCGCCAGGCCCAGCTCTCCCCCGGCAGCAGTCCTCTCCCTAAATCTGTCCCACGCAGAAGATCCGATGTGGTGTGCCGGGCCTCTGATGGCGTGCGCCGGAAGTAAGCTGGGTTCAGCTTCCGGCATATTTGTTTCACGGCTTATTATTGGTGCCCATGACCCGGGGCATTTAAACCTCCATGAAGTACTGGCGGCATCTGCCCCCGATAAGTATCCATACAAGTAGGGGATCCCCAGAGCTGAAATGAATGCGGTTCAGTACTGGACATCACCTGCTGCTTCACGTTTGTAAACTTCGACTCTGGACTAGTGAATGACATCTGCCATTCCAGTTTACCTCCAACAATATATCACTTGCTCCACAAGTTGTATCGTCGCATGTTGAATCATGTAAGATGTATTTCTTTTTAAACAAAGGAGTTGATAAAGATTTAACACATTTTAATAACTGTTGAGACACTGGCGTAAAAAAAAAAGCTATTTTGCCCAATGTACTGGAAAACTTTCAGTGAGCAACTTTATCTAAAAATTAAATTATATTGTGTTTACCTTTAAAGAAAGATCCAGGAAGTCTGCGTGTACCCCCTGAACCCCACTCCAGGGCCCCCCAGGTTGCCAGCAAAATTAACTTTCTTTGTTTATGTCTTGTGTGGCCGCAAATGTCACAAATAGGCCATCGATTGTTACCCATGTTTGTCGCTTTTCGCAAAGGCTAACCCGGTGGCCATATTAACGGGTTTGTGGGGGTGTCACGTAGAGGCTACGAGGGAGCCCCTGGAAATAGAAGCAGTGCAGTTGAAATCCGTAGACATCCCAGTGCTACTAAGAAAAGAAATACCCCCCTATCCCCCACCCCTCCAAAAAAAAACCCAATATGAACAGAGCTCATTGCTGCTTCTATTGGTCCTATTTTAAATCCTTATTAATTTTTGATGCTCTCGAATGAGCGTAACAATGCATACAGTATACAGGCAGTCCTCGCTTTAAGACGTTTTGCTTCCCGTCGGATGTGGTTTCCGACGGCACATAATGCAGTCTAAAAACTCATTACCAGCCGCGGTTTTGGTGTATCCAACAGAAACCTCCACCGACTAACATGGGTCCCGAATTCCGACTGTCCCGTCTCTGACACGGGTTTGCGGGACGCATTTTGTGTCGGAAAAAGCGAGGGCTGCCTGCATAGGAGTTATACTATAACATTACAATCAATAAAATATTGTAGTTCAGTGGTCGAAAAAACAGAGGTACTGTAACTAATAAAAATATCAGTATTTAATAAATACTGAACAAATCAGAATTAGAATAATGTATATCATATTTATGCTTATAAAGGGGGAGGTGAGAGAAGCTTGCTAAAATAAATGCATTTTTCTTTAAATAGAAAATGGAACTGTATGTGTGTAAATCAAAAGCAGCTGTACTTTGTGATCTAAATCAACTTGAACCTGCTGATATAAGAATTAACACTATCAATGATATAAATAGTATTCTTAGTAACAGGAATAAGCCTTATAAATATAACTGCAATATATGGTGAATGCCCGAATAATCTGAGAATTAGTAATGGAATAAATCCAAATTGTAAATCCCCACAGACAACACATACATATCTTAAGTCCAAAAGAATTCAGTCTCCAATTTTGAGAATGCAGCTCTCTTCTTAATGGAACCAACCCAAAAAAGCACTAAATATATATATTGTGTGTGTGTAGTCCAAAAAAACAGCCGGCACTCCACTTGAAAGTAAACAAAGTTTGGTGCTTATCCCATAACACAATAATAGACCATACGATACCGGTTGAAGCACGACAACCTTGAGAAAGGTCCCACTGGGGGACCGAAACGTCGCTTGTTGTGTCTTTTTTTCAATACAAATAACTTGTGATCAACTTACCTGTGTGCTGTCCCTTGATGTCGTGCTTCAACCGGTATCGTATGGTGTATGTATGTATATATATATATACACACAGTATATATATGATATATAGGCATACCCCGCTTTAAGGACACTCGCGAGTAAGTACATTTCGCTCAATAGGCAAACAGCAGCTCACGCATGCGCCTGTCAGCACGTCCTGAACAGCAATACTGGCTCCCTACCTGTACCGAAGCTGTGCACAAGCGGGGAGACTATAGAGCCTGTTACACATGCGTTATTTACATCAGTTATGCACGCATATGACAATTGTAGTACAGTACATGCATCGATAAGTGGGGGAAAAGTAGTGCTTCACTTTAAGTACATTTTCACTTTACATACACGCTCTGGTCCCATTGCGTACGTTAATGCGGGGTATGCCTGTATATATATACAGTATATATATATATAATCAAAAAATAAATAGATGATACCGTTCTGTGGCTAACGAAATGCTTTTATTTGTGCGAGCTTTCGAGATACACTGATCTCTTCTTCCGGCGATGTTACAATGAATGAAGCAAGCAAAAGGTATACTTAAAAACAGTGTCTCTTGGAATGTTATCTGTGCTAGTCCTTTAGCACAGATATCATTCCAAGAGACACTGTTTTTAAGTATACCTTTTGCTTGCTTCATTCATTGTAACATCGCCGGAAGAAGAGATCAGTGTATCTCGAAAGCTCGCACAAATAAAAGCATTTCGTTAGCCACAGAACGGTATCATCTATTTATTTTTTGATTATTGAAGCTCGGCTAACACGGTACTGATACCTCTACATGAATATATATATATATATATATATATATATATATATATATATATATATATATCTATATCTATATATATCTATATATATCTATATATATATATATATCATAAATATATATATATATATGATATATATATGATATATATATATATATATATATAGCGCAAAAGTCATAGTGAAGTCTGTATTTTAATAGACACCAAAAAAGGATTAAAAACACTCACAGACGTCCATGGGTATACAGCACACAATTGTGTATAGGGACAATGTGGGAAAAGCAGGGCTGTCGTCAGCATTTGCGGTGCTCTGACAGGTCTCCTCGAACTTCCTCGGTCCTTCTCCATTAGTGCGAAAAGCCTCCGCACTTCCCCATCACGTGGTTGGGTGATGCCGTCGTGGCGTCTTGTCGTCCTGATGTCACCTATAGGGTGGACCTCCGAAAATCACCTCCACTTACTCAGGACAGCCCCAATTCACCCCAAAGGTAGCAGGCCTAATCAGATACCCAACACATTTCAAGGAAACTTGTTCCTCTTCATCAGAGGTTGTGTATCTCTGAGGCCTTAACCCAGTATAAATAGGGTTCAGTAACCCATAGCAACCAATATGTATGTTGCCATGCAATTGTAGCCATGGTGATATAAATGGCAACTCATAATATGATGTACACACACACACACAAGTATCCAATTCTATAAATAAATTACTCACTAGGAGTTAACCTATGTAAACAATAACCTAAAAAGTTTACCAACAATAAAATACTGTCTCCCACAGCGACCCTATGCACTGTGCTATATGCCCATGGACGTCCGAGTGTTTTTAATCCTTTTTTGGTGTCTATTAAAATACAGACTTCACTATGAGTTTTGCACTCTTTTCCTTTTTTCTTAATTTAAATATTTTGTACTTTGTGATCGCAAATTAAAAAAAAAATGGCGGTTCACTGTACCTCCTAATACCTCCTACTAGCACCATCACTGCTGTATGTAATGTTTTTCTTCAACTAATATAAACAGCAATGCCCACTGCTCATACTTGATTTCTAAACCCGGGACCTGGGAACTCCTGGGACCTGCTTTCTGTTTCTCAGAAACGCATCACATGCAAGGGGACATGGGAACAGCTTCAAGCTTCTACACTGACGTTCCCATATCCTAGGAGACCCCAGCAGGTCTTTCTCTCATTCATGCTCACATTGTCATTCTTAGCAACAGACATAAGCACATTGGGCTCTTGGCATCAAAGTCACGTGTGCGCGGACACAGTGGAGTAAACAAAATTGCATTGTCTGAAACAAGACATATTTATGAAGAATATTTACACCGTTTTTCACAGTATTTTCACTAGTATTCTGTGCTAAAGAGAACATTTTTTGTCACCTTTAAGGCGACTGAGAAAACCGAGCGCAGAAAACAATCAAGGGAAGGAACACAAGTCACATTTTTTAAGACATCCAGTAGACCTGCGGCAATATGCAAATGTTACTCCGCCCAAACTCCACCAACTTGCTCCATAAAATCAGTCATCGCATGCGGATGTACCCGAAAATGGTGTAGATTAGTTTACTACATAGATGATGCCTGCTGCAGGTATATAACAATGCCAGATGCAACAAAATAACTATGAGCCAACATTTTGCCTTTGATACATAGAGCCCATCATGTTACGGCAATTCTGTAGTATTTATGACAATATTATATAATACGCGTGTGTGTGTGCGTGTGCGTGTGCGTGTGCGTGTGCGTGTGCTTCCACTTTGTAACTTGTATCATGTGTGAGTGTTCTATTCACTCACTGAGAAAATCCAGTCGGATCTCCAAACAGGTAAAGATAAAAAAAAAAACTCACCAGGGGTTAATTATGTATGTGTATATATACATACAAATATGTATATATACATATATATATATACATATATGTAGCCAGGTCCCCCAGGTCTACCCTTATCTCCGCCTGCTGGGAGAATAGGGAAGGTTGCAGCGTGCAGGGAGTGCTTCGGTATTTCGGAGGCTCCGCAGTGACCCGAGCGAGTAGGGCGCCGCCATGTTGGTGTTCGCGCATGCGCGGTGAGCCCGTGGAGGTGGTGAGGGAGCAGAGGTCGCGCAGGCGCAGCAAGAGGTTGTGAGAGCCCGCGAAAGAGGTGGCGAGAGCCCGCGAAAGAGGAGCTGCTCCTATAGGGTGAAGCGCACGGGACTACGAGTCCCAGCAGCCATAGCGAGACCAGGTGACGCCAGGGAACCTATAGGGCGGCCGGAATAGGAGAAGGTTTGTGGGGGTGTCACGTAGAGGCTACGAGGGAACCCCTGGAAATAGAAGCAGTGCAGTTGAAATCCGTAGACATCCCAGTGCTACTAAGAAAAGAAATACCACCCCTATCCCCCACCCCTCCAAAAAAAAACCCAATATGAACAGAGCTCATTGCTGCTTCTATTGGTCCTATTTTAAATCCTTATTAATTTTTGATGCTCTCGAATGAGCGTAACAATGCATACAGTATACAGGCAGTCCTCGCTTTAAGACGTTTTGCTTCCCGTCGGATGTGGTTTCCGACGGCACATAATGCAGTCTAAAAACTCATTACCAGCCGCGGTTTTGGTGTATCCAATAGAAACCGCCACCGACTAACATGGGTGCCGAATTCCGACTGTCCCGTCTCTGACACGGGTTTGCGGGACGCATTTTGTGTCGGAAAAAGCGAGGGCTGCCTGCATAGGAGTTATACTATAACATTACAATCAATAAAATATTGTAGTTCAGTGGTCGAAAAAACAGAGGTACTGTAACTAATAAAAATATCAGTATTTAATAAATACTGAACAAATCAGAATTAGAATAATGTATATCATATTTATGCTTATAAAGGGGGAGGTGAGAGAAGCTTGCTAAAATAAATACATTTTTCTTTAAATAGAAAATGGAACTGTACAGTATGTGTGTAAATTAAAAGCAGCTGTACTTTGTGATCTAAATCAACTTGAACCTGCTGATATAAGAATTAGCACTATCAATGATATAAATATTATTCTTAGTAACAGGATTAAGCCTTATAAATATAACTGCAATATATGGTGAATGCCCGAATAATCTGAGAATTAGTAATGGAATAAATCCAAATTGTAAATCCCCACAGACAACACATACATATCTTAAGTCCAAAAGAATTCAGTCTCCAATTTTGAGAATACAGCTCTCTTCTTAATGGAACCAACCCAAAAAAGCACTAAATATATATATAGTGTGTGTTTAGGCCAAAAAAACAGCCGGCACTCCACTTGAAAGTAAACAAAGTTTGGTGCTTATCCCATAACACAATAATAGACCGTACGATACCGGTTGAAGCACGACAACCTTGAGAAAGGTCCCACTGGGGGACCGAAACGTCGCTTGTTGTGTCTTTTTTTCAATACAAATAACTTGTGATCAACTTACCTGTGTGCTGTCCCTTGATGTCGTGCTTCAACCGGTATCGTATGGTGTATGTATGTATATATATATATATATATACACACAGTATATATATATGATATACAGGCATACCCCGCTTTAAGGACACTCACTTTAAGTACACTCACGAGTAAGTACATTTCGCTCAATAGGCAAACAGCAGCTCACGCATGCGCCTGTCAGCACGTCCTGAACAGCAATACCGGCTCCCTACCTGTACCGAAGCTGTGCGCAAGCAGGGAGGCTATAGAGCCTGTTACACATGCGTTATTTACATCAGTTATGCACGCATATGACAATTGTAGTACAGTACATGCATCGATAAGTGGGGGAAAAGTAGTGCTTCACTTTAAGTACATTTTCACTTTACATACATGCTCCGGTCCCATTGCGTACGTTAATGCGGGGTATGCCTGTATATATATACAGTATATATATATTCAAAAAATAAATAGATGATACCGTTCTGTGGCTAACGAAATGCTTTTATTTGTGCGAGCTTTCGAGATACACTGATCTCTTCTTCCGGCGATGTTACAATGAATGAAGCAAGCAAAAGGTATACTTAAAAACAGTGTCTCTTGGAATGTTATCTGTACTAGTCCTTTAGCACAGATAACATTTCAAGAGACACTGTTTTTAAGTATACCTTTTGCTTGCTTCATTCATTGTAACATCGCCGGAAGAAGAGATCAGTGTATCTCGAAAGCTCGCACAAATAAAAGCATTTCGTTAGCCACAGAACGGTATCATCTATTTATTTTTTGATTATTGAAGCTCGGCTAACACGGTACTGATACCTCATATATATATATATATATATATATATATATATATATATATATATATATATATATATATATATATATATATATATATATATATATATATCTATATCTCATATATATCTCATATATATAATATATATATATAATATATATGATATATTATATATAATATATATGATATATATATATATGATATATTATATATAATATATATATATATATATATATATATATATATATATATATATATATATATATATATATATATATATATATATATATAGCGCAAAAGTCATAGTGAAGTCTGTATTTTAATAGACACCAAAAAAGGATTAAAAACACTCACAGACGTCCATGGGTATACAGCACACAATTGTGTATAGGGACACTGTGGGAAAAGCAGGGCTGTCGTCAGCATTTGCGGTGCTCCGACAGGTCTCCTCGAACTTCCTCGGTCCTTCTCCATTAGTGCGAAAAGCCTCCGCACTTCCCCATCACGTGGTTGGGTGATGCCGTCGTGGCGTCTTGTCGTCCTGATGTCACCTATAGGGTGGACCTCCGAAAACCACCTCCACTTACTCAGGGCAGCCCCAATTCACCCCAAAGGTAGCAGGCCTAATCAGATACCCAACACATTTCAAGGAAACTTGTTCCTCTTCATCAGAGGTTGTGTATCTCTGAGGCCTTAACCCAGTATAAATAGGGTTGAGTAACCCATAGCAACCAATATGTATGTTGCCATGCACTTGTAGCCATGGTGATATAAATGGCAACTCATAATATGATGTACACACACACACACACACACACACACACACAAGTATCCAATTCTATAAATAAATTACTCACTAGGAGTTAATCTATGTAAACAATAACCTAAAAAGTTTACCAACAATAAAATACTGTCTCCCACAGCGACCCTATACACTGTGCTATATGCCCATGGACCACCGAGTGTTTTTAATCCTTTTTTGGTGTCTATTAAAATACAGACTTCACTATGAGTTTTGCACTCTTTTCCTTTTTTCTTACATTACTGCTGTATGTAATGTTTTTCTTCAACTAATATAAACAGCAATGCCCACTGCTCATACTTGATTTCTAAACCCGGGACCTGGGAACTCCTGGGACCTGCTTTCTGTTTCTCAGAAACGCATCACATGCAAGGGGACATGGGAACAGCTTCAAGCTTCTACACTGACGTTCCCATATCCTAGGAGACCCCAGCAGGTCTTTCTCTCATTCATGCTCACATTGTCATTCTTAGCAACAGACATAAGCACATTGGGCTCTTGGCATCAAAGTCACGTGTGCGCGGACACAGTGGAGTAAACAAAATTGCATTGTCTGAAACAAGACATATTTATGAAGAATATTTACACTGTTTTTCACAGTATTTTCACTAGTATTCTGTGCTAAAGAGAACATTTTTTGTCACCTTTAAGGCGACTGAGACAATCAAGGGAAGGAACACAAGTCACATTTTTTAAGACATCCAGTAGACCTGCGGCAATATGCAAATGTTACTCCGCCCAAACTCCACCAACTTGCTCCATAAAATCAGTCATCGCATGCGGATGTACCCGAAAATGGTGTAGATTAGTTTACTACATAGATGATGCCTGCTGCAGGTATATAACAATGCCAGATGCAACAAAATAACTATGAGCCAACATTTTGCCTTTGATACATAGAGCCCATCATGTTACGGCAATTCTGTAGTATTTATGACAATATTATATAATACGCGTGTGTGTGTGTGCGTGTGCGTGTGCGTGTGCGTGTGCGTGTGCGTGTGCTTCCACTTTGTAACTTGTATCATGTGTGAGTGTTCTATTCACTCACTGAGAAAATCCAGTCGGATCTCCAAACAGGTAAAGATAAAAAAAAAACTCACCAGGGGTTAATTATGTATGTGTATATATACATACAAATATGTATATATACATATACATATACATATATGTAGCCAGGTCCCCCAGGTCTACCCTTATCTCCGCCTGCTGGGAGAATAGGGAAGGTTGCAGCGTGCAGGGAGTGCTTCGGTATTTCGGAGGCTCCGCAGTGACCCAAGCGAGTAGGGCGCCGCCATGTTGGTGTTCGCGCATGCGCGGTGAGCCCGTGGAGGTGGTGAGGGAGCAGAGGTCGCGCAGGCGCAGCAAGAGGTTGTGAGAGCCCGCGAAAGAGGTGGCGAGAGCCCGCGAAAGAGGAGCTGCTCCTATAGGGTGGAGCGCACGGGACTACGAGTCCCAGCAGCCATAGCGAGACCAGGTGACGCCAGGGAGCCTATAGGGCGGGCGGAATATCGGGAGGAAGAGTTAGGAGGTTGCGCAGCGGAGCACGCCGGGCAGAACCGAGCTGGAGGAGGAAGGAGAAGGAGCTCTGCGTGTAGGGAGGCCAGTAGCCCCTACACGACCAAATACCGCTGGCCCAGTTAGGCCCTGAGTCCCCGTAGTGTGAAGCGGAAGTAGGGACAGGCCATCAGATAGGATACAGTCCCCCTTAGTAGCAGAAGGAGAGTTGCACACCCAGAGACTGCCGCGATATCATACCAGAGGTTTGGGCTCAGACCTCGGGCCGCACAGTAGTTGCCACCCGGGTGGGATCGCCCCGGAAGGTATTCCAGGATTTCCTTCGTCGTCGGATCCTTTGTGAAGTTCCTTGGCAGGCCCGAGTGCAGGTAACATCATTAAGTGCACCAACTGTAATATCAGAACATAGTGGCTGCGCAGTCACACATACCTCACTATGGGGGTGGGGGGACTTTGGGTGTGGGAACTGGACACGTGTGGGTACATGGTGAAGGGGTCGCGTCCTGCGAGACGCAGTAGCATAGTGTCTCACCTAGGGAGGGACACCTGTTTATGACATGCAAAGTTATGGTGGTTATTAGTAAAGTCATTGGTTGTTTTACATGCTGTGTGTGGAGTAGTATATTATTGTCCTGCGAGGAACAACTTCCACTTTGCTGGGAGCCATCGCAGGTGGAGGCGCTGCACTTGGTAAGAGGTTAGCCATGAGCCTTGGATCCGAGGAGCATTCCGTCCGTACAAGCATGGTAACAATCACCAACGTAAAACCTCCTCGTGATTCACACACAACCGTGCTTGATCATGGGGTGACGTCATATGAATACTCCCACTCCTATATCCCAGCAGCAGGTAATGAACTAATTGAAAACAGTCCCTGTAATTCAATAATGTCCCATATGAAACCATCAAAATGCATCACCATGCATGCGAGAGGGATCAACATCTTGATGGTACAAAAATCACCAATCTAACATAATATAAGTGAAGGGGGAATAATATGTGCACACACACACACAAATCAGTGTACAATGCATAAAGTGTGATGCAATTATTCAACCCCGAGGGGTTGAGAAAAATGCTGGAAAGCTGGAAAGCTTCCTCAAGTGAAAAATAGTGAATACAATGATAGTGAGCATGATGAAATATAAACAGACGCCAATGTCAAGCGACACAATTAATATATAGGGGAAACTACGTGGGAGGGGCAAAGGGGAGGAATAAAGAGAAACAGATTAACTAGAAAAAGTTAGGACTCCTGCCCGAAGCCATCGATACTCCTGCCCGAAGCCATCGATACTCCTGCCCCAACTCCTTTTCTCAAATGAATTGAGAGATTTTACGACTATTTTTCGATTTTTTTGCTCGTTGTTTTTTTATGTAGTTTTTTTGGTATTTGTTTGTCTCTTCTGGATTGTATTTGGTAATGTTTCATTTTGGAGATGGTATGTTTGAACGTACATTGTAACACCGTATCCATGAATTCGAGCAGGACTAACTATTACTAGTTAATCTTTCTCTTTTTCCCTCCCACCTAATTTCTCCTATGTGTTAATTGTATATAATTAATACAGAAGGTAGAAAAAACAGGATATTCAGCGCTCATGCTGTGTGATGGTGTGGATAATCCCTTTGCAGCATGTACATAAAGCGTCTCCCCAGAAACTCTCAAATCTAGGTGAACCCCCCTTAGAAAGGGGGGAAGGCACCCTGAAAAACAAGATAATAAAAAATGCACAAATGCGCACCAGGGATTAGTGGAAGGTAATTTATTAAAAATACACAAAAACTGAGGGGATCCAACCCCACCTCAGAACAGCTGTGCAGCTGGACGGCTAAGTACTACCAAGGAGAACACCTAATGGTGACTAAACCCTAAGCTGCACAGTATACAAATACAGTAAAATTTATATAAAAAACATGAAAGAAAAAAACAAACATGAAAACAACCTATCAACAGATTTGTAGAGAAACCGCCATAGGGTTGGGCACTGGCAAGGTGAAACGGACACTCACACTGAGACAGTCAGCAGACTTTCTTCAATCAGTTGCCGCCTATATATATGCGCGGATGACGCTGTACGTGACCTCCTGACGAAGTACTTGGTACGAAACGCGTAGAGGTCACGACAGGTCATCCTGCGCGTGTATGCTGGTAAGCTGAGACGGAGCCTGCAGGAGACAGCAGCGGTTTTATCCATCTCCGCAGTGCCGAGATCCGGATCCTGTGCAGCCACCGCGAGTCTGCTGACTGTCTCAGTGTGAGTGTCCGTTTCCCCTTGCCAGTGCCCAACCCTATGGCGGTTTCTATACAAATCTGTTGATGGGTTGTTTTCATGTTTGTTTTTTCTTTCATGTTTTTTATATAAATTTTACTGTATTTGTATACTGTGCAGCTTAGGGTTTAGTCACCATTAGGTGTTCTCCTTGGTAGTACTTAGCCGTCCAGCTGCACAGCTGTTCTGAGGTGGGGTTGGATCCCCTCAGTTTTTGTGTATTTTTAATAAATTACCTTCCACTAATCCCTCGTGCGCATTTATAATTAATACAGATACTACGTGTGATTTTACTAATATACACAAGGAAGAAACGGAGAAAAGAGACACAGAAGGGGTAAAGATAGTATGATATGAACGGTGAGAGACACACTGGGGGGGGGGGAGGGAGAGCCACAGATGAGGGGAAGGGGGGAACAAAGACATGATGGGCCAAAGTAGAGAGAATGTGATTGTCATAATATTTGCAGGGGCCCCATTCTTCACATTTTATCCTGGGCCCCAAAAATTCTGTTGGCGGCCCTGTATATGTGTGTATACGTGTGCGTGTATACACGTTAGCTATTAGGAACATTGTCTTTCAGAATACAATGGGCTATCATTGTCAAGTCATCCATTCAACATACTTTTAGTTTTTAGTTGGGACGGTCTAGTACGAAGTTCCCACTGTACAAGCTGAAAGGGGTACACAAATGTCAAAGTGCTGCTGGCTCAATCCTCCAAACTGGCAGGCACAAATCCTGAGAGGTGCCAACGACAGAAACACAAGCAGGTAAATGAGGCCGTGAGGATATTCTGCCAGCTTTCCTTAGCTGTTAATGACACTCCCTGATTTTTTTTCCTTTAAATAAACATCATTAAAATATTATTATCTTATAGAGTATAGCGCTGACGGTGTATGTAGTGCTGTAAATAGAATTTTGCAGGCACCATTAGTCTCTGCCCCAGAAGAGTTTGCAATCTATGGTATCTTTGGTATCTGAGGCACATGGACCTTGACCAAAATCATAAGACTCTGATTCATACCGGGTTTACCCACTACAAAGGCAGCACTCTTACCACTAAGCTACTCCTTCAGCCCTATTATTCTACTGCATAGCCCGATAATTCTTCTACTGTACGTTCTATATTTCTTCTCATCTCTATGCAAGTCAATGGAATATATAAAGATTCTCACTTTCTAAATCTCCCTGCCAGTCGGCATGTGTCCAGGTAAAAGGCTTTGTCCTGGATGTTGTGCAAAGGTCTACATCAGTACGACCAAACTGTCGTCCCTGAATCGTCAATGGTCCCCAATGATTTTAGTGGTGGTCGCTGTGTCCTTTCATAAATCCCTTGTGGCAGCTTTTTACTGGAATCTGTAAATTTTCTATCAATAATAAAGGTTGATTTATAGATACAAATCCAGTATCTTTGAAATATATGTTACGTATATTTATATATTGATGAACAAAGTGAAGTGTTAGCCCTAGTGATCTTCCAAACAATAAAGTGACCCATGTTATGAAGACATTGAGAACCTCTGATTGTAATCATACTAATCCTGAAGAAGTTTAGGACCTTGCAGGATGTGGTAGACCAAAGAGAGAATTCTTCAAAAATGTAATACCTATGACGAATCCAAGATATGTACCTAGTGTAGGTTATTGGGGTGGGAAATTGACATACAGTGTAATTGCAAAGTGAGAAATTAAAATGCATTAACTGCGACAGAAATGATATTTCAGAATAAGCTGAATAATAATAGGTTGGGCAAATTAAACAACAAGGAAGGAGGAAAGCACAGAAATGTGGTTCTGTTGTCTTACATTGCATGTTATCAACTACAAAGAGATGTACATGCAGCCTGGGCCTGCTATAAACCTGTATTATGGTGTGCAAAGTGTATTTATGATGGCTGAGGTGTTTAACTAAGCCCAAGGACTGTGGTAATAACGCTGGTGGTTCTGAAAGGGTAGCACAGTGAAGTTTGGGTTTACACTGTCCCACAGCCAGTAAGAGCTAGGTGGAGTGGCCATAAGAGACGGTACAGAAACTTAGATCACCTGTAATTCAGGGGAAGATGTGTGGTGTAAGTAACAGAAGTGGGGAATGTGGAGTATATGATTGAGAGCGCTGCGTGAGAAGGGGAATAAATGTGTGTTGAGCAAAAGGGTGTGTATAATGTGTGAGTGGGAATGTGGAGTGTTTAAGAAGTGTGTGCATGTAAGTGAAAAGGAGTTATACTGCAAATGAATCACTTAATGTAACCGCTGGACAGCAGAGACGTGCCGAACACAACCAACACAAAACAAAAGGTGTCAGGCACCCAAGCGGAAAAGTAACACGATGTATTGGTGCTCCATAGTAATGCCAACTTTTCGTCGGTCCCCTAATTGCACTTCTGTCGCTCCGTGATGATGGTCCCTCAGAGGACCAAAACATTGGAATTACTACGGACCTATAAATCGGGTTATTTTTCCACTTGTTTTGTGTTGGTTCAGTGTTCTGCAGTGTCTCATTTATGAATCATTTATAACTCTGCCTGCGACAGGAACCATGAGATTACAACAGGGAGGGGGTGTTTAACAGGTTGGGATTCTGAAGCAGCAGTGCGCACTGATCACCCCTTTTCTTCTCTTTTTGATGTATTTAAGAAATCCCTTCTTGCCCTTTCCAGCACTGTGTTTTCTTTCTATCCGACACTTTGTTCAGGGAATACTGTACGAGTCCAGGAGGTTATAGAGCTGCCACCCAGAGCCCAGTGCAGTGGCAATGTTACCATGGCAGCCTCAGAAGAAGGCGATTAGGACAATTATGATTTTTAACACTAAGAAAAATTAAAAGAAAACAAAAAAGAGGAGGACATGCTCAGGGGCAAGACACTAACATTATGAGTTAAACTCATATAGACTTCTGGAGTTGATTGCTACTTCAATATAACATTATATAGCACAGTATTTTACCTAGTTTGCACGAGTGTGTAATATCATTATCACGGTATTCCATCAGGATCTTCTCAACAGCACTTTACACTGCAACACTTCTTCCTTTCTCTCATCACACATACTTCGCACCATAACTTGCCCCTATGCATAGGACCCCAACCCTTTAAGTTACAGGATCACTGCTCCATTACTTTTAGCTCCTATAGTTATCCTCTGGTAGTTTGTTTTATCCCATTATTATCAAAAGCTATATTTGATATATTTGTGGAGGATCTAGAGTGCAAAGAAAAGTAGGCCTACAGTGTGTTATGGCATAATGCTCTATTTATTCATCTCTGTTACATCATACCTACAGTAAGATGCTTGATGATCATGTTTATTACATCGAAGGCTGCGGCCATAGTAGTGGAGATGGCGCGAGCGACGTCGCTCGCATCTAATACAAAATACCTGCAGTCAAGGCGCACGACCATAGTGCGCATGCGTGTGCATGTAGCAGACGACGCTGCAGAAACTTGGGCAGACAAATACATTTGATTTTTCGGCTCGACGGCCGGTCACGTGTGCGGTTCAGCCAATGAGAACCCCTCATGTGTTGTCACCGCCACGCCCCGCGGTACAACCCCGCTATGCCCCCAATCACTCAAAACATGCAGGCAACAAATCTCTTCTAATACAGGCACGTGTAACGTCACGTGCTCCGTCACGCGCACGCAGCCTAATGCAGTATGTTATATATCTCTGCCTTTGTCACCTCAGACCTGGTGGACTTTTCTGTACAAATTATAGGAAAAAGGAATGGAGTAACACACGCACGGAGTTTGATACTTCCCGTTATAATATATGCAACGAAAAAGTCCTCTAATTGACACTCCTGAGATCATAACCTGGCATAAAAATGAGTACCTCAACATATTGTGATAAAATACTTGGGTTTAATAAAAAAATGGCATTGACAGACCTTGCCAAGGGGCAAAGATGTCCCC
Source organism: Ascaphus truei (assembly GCF_040206685.1). NCBI lineage: Eukaryota > Metazoa > Chordata > Amphibia > Anura > Ascaphidae > Ascaphus > Ascaphus truei. The sequence continues at coordinate 399,564,518 of NC_134486.1, forward strand.
CTCCCAGGGCAGAACTCAGTGAAATGTACAGGTGTGGAACAAAAAATGGTGTTTTAATGAAAAACTGTTGACTTTTATTAGAGATTCTTTTGAACTCTATGAGAAAGCGGATGCTAAAAATCAATGAGACTGAATCCAAATCAGTGGGAGTTGACATGTTGGACAAGGTTAATTTACAGGCTACATCAACAGAGGAATGCTATTTCTATACTTGTGTTACAGGATTCACCTTTCGGATTAAGGCACAGATTTACTAAGCAGTGCTAAACTTTAAGGCACCTTACTATTGATCCAAATGAAAGGGCTGTAAGGAGCCTTATGAAGTAGCACAGTTTAGTAAATGTGCTTAGAGTGGAAGGTCCACTCAAAGCAACCAGGAGAGGGGCAGTTCTGGATTTGGTCATATCAAACAATGTAGAAGTAATAACAAATATTCAAGTCCTGGAACATTTGGGTAACAATGATCATAACATGGTCTCATTTGAAATAAATTATCAAAAAACAGATTACTTGGGTTCAACAAAGACCTTAAACTTTAGAAAGGCAGATTTTAATAAACTGGAGGTCTAATCTACAAGTAATACACTGGGATGATGTTTTGCAGGGGAAAATGTAGAAGATAAATGGGCAGTCTTTAAAACATTGTTAGAAAAGCACACTTATCAGTGTATACCCTTGGGTAATAAGTATATGTAGCCCCGAGGTAAATTTGAACTTTCTGGCCCCCCTCCGCGAGTGCCGTGCGGTAGCGGGTGCCGCCGGAGGCTTTGACGGACCCGCCGGCACTTCGCGAGGGTGGGGGCCAGTGCAGGGAGCGGTGCAGGCTGGTTGCCGGGGCCGCGATCGGGCCGTCGCTAGGGCCGCGATCGCGTTGCCACCGGCTCGGCGGCTGGAGGAGAGTGCGCCGCCATTGCGCGTTAGCTCGCGCATGCGCAGTAGGTACAAAGTGCAGGGAAGGCCCCAGAGAGATCGCGCGAGGGCAGGACAGGGAATAGAGAGGTTGAGGCGGCCATTAGGGGTTCGCGCATGCGCAGGGCAAGTGCGCACGCGGCCCCAATACATAGACAGCCCCCTGGGAACTACAATTCCCAGGAGGCTTAGGGAGACAGGCATCAGGTGCCTGAGTGTGGCCAATAGGGCTGGAGGAAGCTCAGCCCGGGAATATAGATACATTTCCCGGGCTTTGCAACAGACAGTCAGGCAGAGCAGAGGAAGGAGTAGGAAGGGTGCAGGGAGCGCGTGGCTCCTGCATCAGGTAAGGGTCCTCCCTAGATTCCCAGGCAGGCCCCAATTCCCGGGTAAAGGGCAGGGGGTAACTGAAGAGGGACGCCTTAACTAGGGAGGTGACCCTTGAGTGTGGAAGGTGCTGGTTTGGCAGTGCCACAGCGGAGAGAGCTGTGGGCACTGTCAAAGAGGCACGGTGTGCTAGCAGTGTGGTTGCTGCGGCATCCAGGGGCTGTGTGTGATTGCAGCTGTCTGTGAGTAGTGTCGCTGTATGTGCTGGGCACAGTGCGTGCAGTGTGTGTGAAGTGTGGATCCCTGCAGGCTGACAGTGTGAGCGGTGTGTCAGCTGCAGGTGAGTTGGGAATAGCTAGTAGCAGTTACAGTTAGGACTGGGTAGCTAGGGGAAGGGGGGGCAGGTTATGTCCACAGGCCCTAGGAGTTTCCCTCAAGCCATCCCAGTGTTGCGGTTCCTCCGGGACAGGCCCTAGGTTAGGGTTGCTGTCGCTCTAGTAGTAGTTAGTGATAGGGATAGCGGCGGTTGCTGTTCCCACGCGGTTGGTGTTGCCGTGGTCCGGTTGCAGTTCCCGTTGAGCGGTGGGAGCCTCGTTGGGGTCCACCGGCAGAGTACCTGGAATAGGATCAGACGGACGTCTGACCCTTTTAGAAGAAAGTGTGTTGCGGTCCCGAGCATCGGAGTGCTCGGAAGGTATCTCCCATATTCTAAGTGCACCAACTGGGCCCTAGCTTAAATAGTGACTGCGCAGTCACCCACGACCTTTCGTAGGAGGACGAGACATTGGGTGTGGGGTGATCACAGGACACTGGGTGGGGTACACCAGACATTGGGTTGATGTGATGCGGGTAGAGCATCTGGTTATGGTTATGTTATGTAATGTGTTATATGTGTGTTAAGTAAAGAGTTAGTATTGTTTATCTATAAGTGTTATTGTATTTCTTACTCAGGGCTATCTTTCCTCACGGGGGATCCTGGGTAAGTGGAGGCGCTGCACCAAGTAAGGGTAAGGGTTTTCCCCAGGCTCCCAGCTAGCGGAGGCTCAGATCTCCTGGAGCCACACAGGTTATGCAGTACCAGTAGTCCTTTAGAGCAGGTGTGTTGCAGGGAAAGGGACCGGTTAGACCACGAGGGGCCAATGTGGGATTGGGTGGGTCGGCCGGTTCACAAAAAGGGCTACATATACAAGAAATAAGTCAAAACCAATGTGGCTAAATAAACAGGTAGGGGAGGAAATGGACAAGAAGAGGAAGGCGTTTAGAGTCTTGAAGTCAGAAGGGACGGAGACATCTTATCAGAATTATAAGGAATGTAACAAAAATTGCAAAAGGGTAATCAAATTAGCAAAAATGGATAATGAAAAAAGGATTGCAATAGAAAGTAAGGTCAACCCTAAAAAGTTCTTTAAGTACCTTAATAACAAAAATTGAGAAGAGAAAATATAGGACCCTTTCAGTGTGAGATAGGTAGGCAGATTATTGGAGATAAGGAAAACGCAGAAGTATTAAACAAATTCTTTGCCTCTGTGTTTACCAGGGAAGAATCAAGTTCAATAGTAGTGCCGCAGGAGGAAGCCACAACCTCCATATTAATGAACAATTGGTTAACTGAGGAAGAAGTTCATAAGCGACTTGAAAAAATTTAAGTAAATAAGGCACCTGGCCCCGATGGCATACATCCAAGAGTTCTCAAGGAGTTAAGCTCAGTAATAGCCAAACCATTATATTTAATTATTCAAGGACTCCATTTCCACAGGCTCAGTACCACAAGATTGGCGTAAAGCAGATGTGGTGCCTATATTTAAAAAGGGAGCTAGATCACAACCGGGAAATTACAGACCTGTAAGCCTGACTTCAATAGTAGGGAAACTACTTGAAGGTTTAATACGGGATAATATTCAGGAATATCTAAAGGAAAACAAAATTATTAGTAATAGTCAGCATGGATTTATGAAGGGTAGATCATGCCAAACTAACCTTATTTGTTTGTTTGAGGAGGTAAGTAGGAATTTAGACCAGGGTAATGCAATTGATGTGGTCTACTTAGATTTTGCAAAGGCTTTTTATACGGTTTCATACAAGCGGTTGGTGTACAAAATAAAGAAAATTGGACTCGGTAATAATATATGCACCTGGATTAAAAACTGGTTAAAGGACAGACAACAGAGGGTTGTCATAAATGGAACTTTTTCAGGTTGGGCTAAAGTCATGAGTGGAGTACCTCAGGGATCGGTACTGGGGCCCCTGCTTTTTAACTTGTTTATTAATGACCTTGAGGTTGGCATTGAGAGCAAAGTCTCCATCTTTGCTGATGATTCTAAATTGTGTAAGGTAATAGAATCAGAGCAGGATGTAATTTCTCTTCAGAAGAATTTGGAGAGACTGGAAACGTGGGCAGGTAAAGGCAGATGAGGTTTAATACAGATAAATGTAAGGTTATGCATTTGGGATGCAAGAATAAAAAGGCGACTTACAAATTAAATGGAAATATATTGGGGGAATCCTTGATGGAGAAGGATTTAGGAGTGCTTGTAGACAGCAGGCTTAGCAATAGTGCCCAAAGTCATGCAGTAGCTGCAAAGGCAAACAAGATCTTATCTTGCATCAAACGGGCAATGGATGGAAGGGAAGTAAACATAATTATGCCCCTTTATAAAGCATTAGTAAGACCACACCTTGAATATGGAGTACAATTTTGGGCACCAATCCTTAGAAAAGACATTATGGAACTAGAGAGAGTGCAGAGAAGAGACACCAAATTAATAAAGGGGATGGACAATCTAACTTATGAGGCGAGGCTAGCTACATTAGATTTATTTACATTAGAAAAGAGGCGTCTAAAAGGGGATATGATAACTATATACAAATTTATTCGGGGACAATACAAGGAGCTTTCAAAAGAACTGTTCATCCCACGGGCAGTACAAAGGACTCTGGGCCAGCCCTTATGGTTGGAGGAAAGGAAATTTCACCAGCAACAAAGGAAAGGGTTCTTTACAGTAAGGGCAGTTAAAATGTGGAATTCATTACCCATGGAGACTGTGATGGCAGATACAATAGATTTATTCAAAAAAAGGATGGACATCTTTTTAGATGGGAAAGGTATGCAGGGATATATACCAAATAAGTATACATGGGAAGGATGTTGATCCAGGGATTAATCCGATTGCCAATTCTTGGAGTCAGGAAGGAATTTATTTTTCCCCTTATGAGATATCATTGGATGATATGTCACTGGGGTTTTTTGTTTGCCTTCCTCTGGATCAATGCGTAAGTATAAATATAGGATAAAGTATCTGTTGTCTAAATTTAGCATTGGTTGAACTTGATGGACGTACGTCTTTTTTCAACCTCATCTACTATGTAACTATATGAAGATCAGTCCGAGATCATCCACGGATCCCCAACCTTCTGGGACCCAGTTTCCTGAGATATAATTAGTTTTTCCACCACACAATAAGTCCCCCTGTGGCCAATGGAAATCTGCATCGTCAGGGTATAATATTATTACTTTCCTTTGATGACCCTGCTGTCATTTTTGTCATTTTTTTTTTTGTCAGTTCAGGTACAAATAATTTTTTTTTAAAAATTAAAAAATGATTTTTTTTCCCCAGTAAACAATGTTTATAGATTTTTTTTTATAAAAAGAATATTGAAGATATACTGTAAACATTTGAGAAAAGTAGAACAAGGATCTGCCATGTTGCCTCTATGGCAATGTCATCTACGACACAGGAAATTCCAGGTCATTGGCGTAAGTACGCCTTAAGGGGCCCCGGGACCACGATGTTGCGATGTCACGGCATCACATAATGGCAAAGTACCGCCATGTAGCGCCGCGTTGCCATGATGACGCAGCGTCACATGACGCTGCGACTTTATTGAAGAGGGCAGCTCTGTTACAAAGGCCCCGCTCTCTCCCCGGCAACATTGCCGTGGGGAAGAGCGCGGGGCATCTGTAACAGCTTTGGGGCGGTTAACAAGTGTCCAGATGGAGAGTTCTGGCTGGGATCGCTGCTCCATTAGTTTTAGCTCCTATAGTTATCCTCTCATAGTTTGTTTTATCTCATTATTACAGAGGCGGCACATTTTATTTGAGTGCGGCTAGCTCCGCAAGCCTGGGGATGCCCCGGCATGCTAGCCGCACTCCCTCGGCGTGCCGCGCGTCGATGCGTCATCGGGTGCCTGCGCCCCCTGCACGCGCGTCCAGGGCTCCCCGAGGGAGCCCTGGTGTCCCGCGATGTGGGGGACGGCGGCAGGGGGTTCCGGGGGACCCGGCGGACCCGGCAGCGGGAGGGAGAAAGCCCCGATTGGAGGGCGCTCCTCCGTGTCTTCGGCGTGCGCCCGGCACCCTCCGGCGCGCGCCAGGTTACTGCTGCGGCCGAGAACGGGCAAATGCTCGAATAAATTCAGCCGCTGCAGTATTAAAAGCTATATTTTATGTATTTGTGGAGGATCTAGAGTGCATCGTATAGGGCAGGGGTGCGCAAACTGGGAGGTGGGGGGCGCTGAATTTTTTTGGGGGGGACGCGGGTAGTTGCAGAAGCCCTGCGCTCTTCCCCCAAGGCATTTAAATTATATGTCGGGGATCGCGCGAGGCCTCTGTAACCTACTTACCGGGATTCAGAAGCCTTGTTGCGCCATGTCGCCATGGCAACGCGGCATCAAATGACGCCGCGGGGCCATGTGACGTGACGTTACATGACCCGTGGCGTCATTTGACGCCCGTCGTCATGGCAATGGAGTCATGTGACATCATGACACCAGTAAAAAGGGAAGGGGGGCGCGAGTACCTGGGGGAGCAGGAAGGGGAGCGCAGCTCAAAAAAGCTTGCGCTCTCCTGGTATAGGGAATCTTCCAAGACTCTGCACCACTGTAGGGAGAACTGCAGTGGATGCCTGCCATGTATGACAATAAAGATCCTTATTCTACTATACACTCCTGTCTGTGTATCAGTCCTTGGGCAGGAGGGAGAAGAATGCAATAGTGGGGGCTGATTTCCAGACACCCTGGGACCCACTACGGCTGGAGGCGCTGAACACTAGAGAAAGATCTGCAGAGAACAAGAACCCAAGCCTGTCCAAGTCTCTACTCTACCGCAGACAGCTCAGATCTCCTGCTCCAAACAGGTAGTGCACCACTCACTCGTAGCATAGGCTGTGCAATCTCCCAGAAAGGGGGAGGGGGAACAGAGCTACACACTGTTTAAGTGCCTCAGCAGGTTGGGACCAAATGATCACTTGGATAACGATTACATGGTCTCAATCAAGTCACTGCAATGACATGAATGGCAAAGGAGGGTCGTGTGGAGTAGTGAGCCCCATCTCCCCTGGAAAACGAGCATAAAGATGATGACATTGATTGGACGTTGCAAAGGCCACCAGTGGGCCGACTATCATAACATCCACTGACCATCATAAGGGGCCACTGTGAGAGTCCTTCATACAGTAGATTCAATTATAGTGTACAGAGCTTTCTGTGCAGTTTAAGAAACATGTGTTGATAAAAGGCATATCATTTTTGCATTATAATGTATTTAAGGTGTACTGTGTATTTATGTATAAAATGTTTTACCCGGAAGTAATACATTAATACATCGTTTTCAAGTAGGTCCTGGTTTTTCTAATTATTTTGAGAGTGTTTACACCCTTAAATATTAAAAAGCCTTTTGCGTGTTCTTCCCAGTTTACCACTTCTTTCCCTCGTTTTTTTTTTTTTCAATTAAATTTCCATGTACAATATTCTATTATTTAACACATTGCCTTTTTTTTCTATTGCATTTTTCAACGCTGTTACAGTGAGCAGAATGTATGCGGCCGTCGCAGAATAAGTACTCCCTGCTCTAGTTAGTTACCCAGGGCCAGACCTCTGTTACAACAATATCACTTTGTTTATTCTTCCTGGAATATGTGATAAATAACTGTCTTCTTAAAACCATATCCAAAAAGTAAGCAGAATACAGAAGAGCACTGTCCATCTGTTCCTACTAAATAATACAGCATTTATATATTAGCTGCAAATTCAGCACAAGTGAGTCAGTGACAGCAGTAATAATAACAATAAGGTATAGCCAAGCAAAAAAAATGATACTACGTGCTCACTGTGCCAGGTGGAGAGAGCCTCGTGCTCTGAGCGTGCTCTGAGCAGCACAGCTAGGGCTGTCAGTGAAGCTAAACAACATCCTCTCCAGGGGACTGTGTGCAGCTAAGCAATAAAGCAACTTCCTTTGGCACTCTGTTATCAGTGCTTTGCAAACACAGTATTTGATACCAGAAGTGACTACAAAGAACCTCATGTTCACAGCCACTAAAGTGTGTAACTGCAGTTCAAGTCAACTGCACCTGCACATCTCCAACTAGCCGTAAGGGTTCCCCATGCCAAATAAAGGTGATGGGATTTCAGAGCACTGTTGATAAGAGTTTAAAATCCCAGAAAAATGTTATTTTTTTTTTTTAATGTTAAAACTCATTTTAGATGCAATTATAAATGTATAGATCAGTTTTACATACTGTAGGTATGTAATTTAACAAGTTTTATATGAGTGTTATTTAATTTATTGATTAACTGATGAGAAGTCTCAAAAATGGGATAATATAAAAATAAGCTCATTACCTGTAGGCCTGGGTTCATCAAATTTCCTAAAAATTTAGTTTAACTCCAAAAAAACGTGAGTTGTTTTATGGTGCAATACATCAATGTTGTATCGCCAACAATATGGCGCCCTATTTTGGGTGCGGTAAAAATATCGATTTAAAAAAAAAAAAGCAAATCTCGCACGTTTAAGTAAACAGTATTGATTTTGATCAACTTCAAACCTCCGTTCCCGGTTTTCATTGGAAACTGACTTTTTTCTTCTTCTTTAGAACGGATGATACATTTTGTCCTCAGGCTATAATAGTGCAAAATAATGTTGTATGATTCCGAAGTTTCTGGTTTCTCTGTGCATAGCAGAGATTATCCACTACAGCAGGGGTGGCCAAATCCAATCCTCAACACAGATGGCTTCAGCACAGGTGGCTCAATCTTTGACTGTACTACCTGTGATGTAGCAGGGATATCCGGAAAATCTGACCTGTTGGTGGCCCTTGAGGACTGGAGTTGGCCACTCCTGCACTACTGTATACCAGCGTAGCACTGGATTTGAAGATGTTGCTAGAGTAGTGATACCTTTGCTACAGCAATCCAATATAGTATTTCATTCCCGTTATGTACTGCAAAGCCAAATCCGCAATTTCCCTCCCTAGAACACACTAGTAAAATGATAGACAAGCACAGAAACAAGACATAGGGGGCAATGTTTAATTAGATAACGACATTCAAATTGCTCTCACATTTAACAGTAGATTAGAAAGCCGAACTGTTGGGAGACAAACATGGAGAGAAACATACACTTCTCTATTTGTTTGCATAACGTTCCTAGTTCATGACTCAAGCCCCGTGTTGCTGTTAGTTATTGATCTTTATGTCCTGATGAGTTTCATTGAAGATTCATTGAATCCATTTATTCACGGATTGATCGACGTTGTGGTGAAACGTCGATCAGTCCACAAATAAAGGTTTTAGAGTTTTGCAAAGACCTGTGGAGTTTTGGCCTTCCGTGATCATATTGCTTTCTTCATTGATTACCCCACCGGGTGCACCTGTGTACCCGAGGCAGTTTCCAAACTACAGATGCGGTCGCTTGTGCTTTCCAGCTAGCCTTGGGCTGCGCCCATAGACACTGCAGCCATGCGGAGGCGCGCGGAGGCTAAGGGAAAGCGGGTGCTTTCCCTGGCCTTAGTACGCGCCGTCCGGGGGGGTGTCTATGGGCGGGCCAGTGACGTCACGGAGCGAACTGCTCACGTGACTGCCCTATCGCGCAAAAAATCAGTTTTGACTGTTTTCACACGCATCACGTGCCCCCTCCTGCTTCCGCGTGCCCACACGCTGTATAGGCGCGATCACTGCCTTTAAGCACTCTGATCGCTCAGCGTGCGTCCGCGCGGTCTGCCCCTGTATGGACGCAGCCTTAGGATGGCCCATCAGATTAACACAGCGGGGGGTCCCTGCAGTCCCATTCAAACGCATGGGACCCCTGCTGTGTTAATTCGATGGGTCATTAGTCTGGCTGCAGAAATCTCACTGAAATGTTGCAGCGTTTACCGTGAGATAGCCCCAGATTTTCCTGATGCGAGTACTCCTACCTCTTTCTACTGGTGAGTTTCATGACAGACTCCCTTTGTGAAGGAGTCCTTCATGAATTTTGGTTCTATGGAAGTTAGTCATTTGGGGTTATATGAAAATCACAGGATCAGGAAATCCCTACCCATGTACGAGTAGCTGTGTGACTCGCACGGAGAAGCATTAATGCATTGTGCAATGGCATTTATTGATTGAATTGAATGGCCTTGCCAAGAATAGAATAGCTTCTGGTGCTTTGCGAATACTCACCATTGTATCCTACGTGTATGAAAGATCCGGCTGGGCAATTAACTTCAATACTAGGAAGCAACATCGTTTCTGTGAAATGTTCATTGGACACAAATTCAATATACAGTATAACAGAGTTTTTATGTGTGAGATTGTTTATTAAATGTGTTTAATCTGCAGTTAAAGCAATATCCTACATGTGTGTTTTTTTGTATAATAAATCAGTTCTGTACTATGAGAAAATAAAGCATTTAAAAAAATTAAAAAATAAACAATTTTAAAGAATTTTTTTAAATGTATTCTAACGTAACAAGCATTTTTATTCCTATAGCAACCATTTACAAAGTCACATCCCCTTCCCCTTCTGAAACAGCATCACGTTTTTGAGCCCTACCCTCTCTACCAGTGAACTAATTGAAGCTAGTGCCTGCCTGGTCACATGATCTTCCTCACAGAACTTTGGCTGTCAGTGCAGCAGAAGAGGACCCAGGGTGCATTAAGTGAATCCCCAAGCCAAATCTTCAGCGATCGATTACAGGAGAATGAATCAATCAGCAACTTGGCTAATCACTTGTCCGTGTGTACATTGTATTGATGCACCTATTGAATGAAAAAAATTGAACTGCAGCTTTAAAAGGTGCAATTCATTTATGTCCCCCCTCCCCTGCACCCCCCTAATAATGATAATCAAAAACCACCGTTAAGTTATGGCCCCAATAATAATATATGTGGTTCTGATTTTCTGAAACAATATTTTTTTGTTTTGGTTTTGCTACAGCTCTTGAAAGTACCCAATGGTCAGAGAAAAACAACCACAATGTTCCCTGCAATTTGCGTCAGTGAAATGCATATGCTTTCCCAATGGTGGTCTCTTCAGTGCGAGGTTTGTTGCTGGTTATACAACGTGAAGCTGATATGTACTGTAGGTATAACCAGACATTTAAAACGTTATGGTGGGTAAAAAAAGGTGACAATAAAAACTCCAACTTATAGTACATTATATAGTAAATACAAATACCACTTGTGGTGTAATTGCATGTCTCAGAAAGGCCAGCCACCCTGTTTTTCTCCCTTATCGCATACAGTAGCAAACAATGCTTCCACTGCAGCCAAGGATTCTGGGTAATAACATGCAAATGAGCAGTGTGTCACTCTTTACTTCTGCTCCATTTTAACATGGGACTTTGATGTAATGTACTCAATGGTTTGGCAGGTCAATACATGCTCTGAATGGCAAGACGGTGTGTTTAAGCCACTCGACAAATTATTTACTGTATATATCAATGTCACTGTCTGCTCGAGCCTTTCCTTGCTCCGCACTACATATTTTCAGTTTACATCAACTTCCCTGCTGCTTTGTAAATACCATGAAATATCCTACATAAAGGTCATGTATTTGGCGCTGAATCTGTAAAATACACACTCACCTTGGAAATACTGCTGCCGTTAAATGCCAGTAATATATATTTTCCCCAACTCAGCCGGCTGCAGCACCACATAAGATTATTTTTGTAAATAAATATATATATTTTTTTTTAATGCAAGTTGTGTTTGTGAAAAAGAGAATCCGCAAAAGAAGGTCAGTCAGTAAGAAAGGAATTCCCATTTCAGGCCTTTTATATTAGTGAAAAGCACTTTAAATTATACAATCCCTCTTACCAGACCAAATCCTTTTATAAAAAAAAAATAACATTGTTATTGGCTTTCTTACATAAATGTTATCTTGCAGTTTTTACAAGATGAAATGGAAACAAATCTCAATTTTTTTAAAAGAGGGATTGCTTTTGAAAAAAAAACGCAGGATATGAACAGGCGAGCAGAGAGCGTTAAAGGCAAGAAGGAAAGCTTTGTAAGTGAGCCGGACCTTGATGGGAAGCCAGGAGAGGGACTTGAGGAGGAGATGAGCAGAGAATGCTCTGGACTAGAAAGAGAACATTATTCTAGCTGCTGAATTTTGGATAGATTGCAAAGGAGAAAGTTGTGGTACAGATGGTGGTTCCATTTGCTGCGATTGAAAAAAGGAATATTGGTCCAGGTTTAAGAAGACAGAATTTGAGGAGCTCAGTTCTAGACAAAGGCTGTGGTGGTGGCAGTGGAGCATGTTACATGAACAACGCAACACCACATGGATTTGTCTTTATATAGTCTATTTAGCCTCAAAAAAGGTGGAACAAAAAAGAGTTTATCTTCAACATATAAACAGTTAACAAAAACATAAGTCTTTGATAAGGGCTTTGCCCTTATTTCAACAAGGGTAGTTCAAATCCGGGATACACAAGAGCAAGAGTTCCAATATAAAAATACATTGTCTCCACGGTGTGTCTCCCTGGTTCCGACAGGATCCAGGAACAAGTGGGAGCTGTGGGTTTTTTAAGAATGCAGCTGGGACCTGGTTGACCCAGCTTTTTCCTCAAACTGGGATTAAAAAGGTCACTGCTGGACTCCAGACCTATACATCGGACTTCCACGCATACTGATGGCACAGTGAATTCACCCTGTCACAGAGCGACATCCACGAGGACACAACCATAAGAGGCTTTGGACTGCATTACAGGTGTGAGGTTAGAGTGGATTGATATATCTGCATAGGGGTGATACCTAATGTCAAAGGAGCTGACGAGCTGATGAGTAGAGACGTGCAAACCCTCCCGATGAAGTTGCATAACATGCAAAATTGGCCCTTTTTTCGTCTCGAAAAAAGATGTGGCTCAGTCAGATTTCGCAAGCCAGTCACCAAGCATTAACTCAATGTACTGCACCGACACACTTTATTCGAGCAAATACCCAGTATGTACCTGGCAGATACCTGGAATGCGCCGCTCCTCACCTCTGACAAGCCCCGTTGCGTTTGCCTTCCAAGCCTGGGTTCATGCCTGGCTGACGGGCGGCTGATCTGTTAAATGATAATGATTAGGATTTAATAGGCTGCAATGCTTCGCGTGTCTACCAGATGGCATAAATTCATGAATTTTAATGCAGTATATATATATATACTGTGCAGTATTGCAGCCAGCGGGAATAAAATGCTTCAATCCCTGCCTGGAAAATACCTCAATGCACTCGGGCAGAAAACAGTCACAAACCTCAATACACCCGGGTATACCCGAATTCGTGGGACTAGCCGAGCTCAAATAAAGTGTGTCGCCAGTGTACACTGGCGACACACTTTATTCGAGCTCGGCTAGTCCCACGAATTCGGGTATACTCGGGTGTATTGAGGTTTGTGACTGTTTTCTGCCCGAGTGCATTGCGTTATTTTCCAGGCAGGGATTGAAGCATTTTATTCCCGCTGGCTGCAATACTGCACAGTATATATATATATATATATACTGCATTACAATTCATGAATTTATGCCATCTGGGAGACACGCGAAGCATTGCAGCCTATTAAATCCTAATCATTATCATTTAACAGATCAGCCGCCCATCAGACAGGCATGAACCATGGCTGGGAAGGCAAACGCAACGGGGCTTGTCTGAGGTGAGGAGCGGCGCATTCCAGGTATCTGCCAGGTACATACTGGGTATTTGCTCGAATAAAGTGTGTCGCAGCAGTACGTTGCAATTTTATTTAATATATAACTAAAATCATTTATAAATTCTCTAAAATCACTAGATTCGCTTGTTAAATTCTCAAATTCCTGGATTTGCATAATGCTGACTATAAATAGGACAGATACACCATGTTTCACTCGCTGTCTGACAATATTTAGCCGAACGATTCCTTAATTTGGTGACATTATTAGCCATTTGAGGTTTGGAGAAAAGTTTTGCAGGGAATCGAATTTTGGAAACAAAATTGCGAAACATTTTGCGAACGCCTTTTAGACGGTTTCACACAGTTATGAGATCACCGATGGATAGTACAGTATGAAAGGTCTCAGAACAGAGTCCTAAAGTGCACTAACAGGCAGAACGACAGGGGGTGAAGACATGTTGGCAGAAGAGGCAGGAAAGGAGCGGTGGTAGAGGTTCATATACCTAGAAAGTTTAGAATCTGAAGAAGGAAGAGAGTAGTCAACAGTATCAACAGCAGCTGAGAGATCATGTAGGATAAGTGGGGGGAAATCACCTTGGGATTTAGCTTCTATGATTCTGGGTACAAAGAACAGACTGAAGTTACTGGTAGAAACATGTTTTCACAGCGTTTCTGCACAAGCTTGAACTTCTCCCCACTGTGGGATAAACACCAGTTACCTAACTCCAGTCACAGAGCGCATAGGGGACAGCTCTGCCACTGCATAGCAGCTTCATTCTCACACTGCTAATATAGCCTTGTTCCAACCCCCCCCCCCCCCCCCCCGTTAATGTGCCAATCTCTTGCTTTTATGCTGTACCACTACAGAGACGTCTGCCTGTAACTTACATTTTTTGGGGGAGGACAGTGGCTGCTTTTTGCTTTAATTAGAAATAATGGTTGTGCTGTCAAATCTTGATTACAAGAATAGAATTAATGAGGAAACTCTCCCGAGAGGTTGCATGACAAGTGCTCGCCCTAAGTGAGCATGATACATAAAGCATCCCACACTGATGGTGTGCAATGAATTTTAAATGCCATGCTTTATCACATCTGTGGATAGATTTAGCACCCACCTTAGTAATTACATGAAGGTACTTTGCACATAATAGGAACATACTGCAGAATAATGTCAGATTCCCCATCACTGAATTCCACCTCTAGCCTTAATCATAGCAATGCTTATGCGGACAGCTGCTCTATTTAGGTCCAGAGCCACGGAGGTCCACTACTGACATAACAAGGCTCTAACACAAGCGCCACTAGGCCACTTCACAGCATACCCAATAAGGGTCACTGGTTAACTACAATTTATCAACAGATGATTTGCAAAAGCTCATTTTAACCATCTTACGGTTACAGTGGCTGCAAATAAGAGCTCATTAGAGAGCTGAGATGTACCGAAGCTGAGAGAGATAATAATATCAGTATAGGTTAGGTCTCAGTGTTCCTTTTTCCTTTGTAGGTCTCTGCCTGCAGTGACACACTGATGCATATTGCAGATTAAACTCAATGTGTACAAGTCATTTGTTCCAATTTTGCCTTCTTGTTTCCGTGAACGATTCCGGAAGTAGAAATATGGAAAACGGATTAGGGCAGGGGTGGCCTTCTCCTGTCCTCCAGGGCCACCAAAAGGTCAGGGTTTAAGGATATCCCTGCTTCAGCACAGGTGGCTCAGTCGAAGATTGAGCCACCTGTGCTGAAGCAGGGATATTCTTAAAAGCTTAACTTTTTGTTGGGCCTTGAAGACAGGAGTTGGCCACTCCTGTAAAAGGGAGACGTTACTTGAAACGTAGAAGGGATGTATTTATTGGGGTATCCCACGCAGTCATTTTTCTGTAACCCTTTGTGCACCAGTAAAAACTTCTGAGGATCGAGCGTGCACAAGTGTCGTCTCAATAAAAGAAAACGTGCATCGCGTATTTGTATCACACACATTTTCACATCAACCATTTGCTTCCTATTCTCAGATCTACCGCACAATGTAAAACGTTGGTGCAAATGACGCCCTAAAGTCACTATGCTAAGAGTTGCCACCTCTTAAATCCCACTCCCATCAATGGATATACAGTGATATTTCGCAACTTTGGGTGTACGGGGGTTTATACATTAAAGTGCCATTGTACCGATTGACCACTACAGCACAGAGCCTCCTATTGCCTTAAATGGGAGTTTCCATGCACTAGTGCCCAATCGTCACTATCAACCTTCAGTGAGACATATCACCATTTAGTATATCTGGGCCATTTTTTTTCTTTTCCTATCAATCATCTACATTAGCCATTTGGCTTCATTTCAACATCAAATGAAAGCAATGGATTTTTCTTTTGGAAGACGGTCACAAATTGACTGGTGGAGGTAGTAAGAAGGAAGGGCTTTTTGGGAGCAGCTGGATAAAATACACAAGGACCATGCCCACATTCAACCAAATCCACCATGACAGGCAAAAGCGCACGTTCCATTTTCATTGGCAGCAGAGCTGGTGAAAGGCACCGTGATTCTTTTAGGTGACCACTTTCTTCACCCCGTCGACTCGTCCATGGTTTATTACAGATGTAGCCAGCATTATTGCGACCGCTGGCGCATTGTAGTGGGACACGCATACACAATGTCCCCATTGTCTTGGAATTAGGTACGTGTAAACAAAAAGGGGCAGGGCTAACGCGTTATTCCAACGCTGGCGAGTGCAATAGTTACATAATTACATAGTAGATGAGGTTGAAAAAAGACGTACGTCCATCAAGTTCAACCTATGCTAAATTTAGACAACAGATACTTTATCCTATATCTATACTTACTTATTGATCCAGAGGAAGGCAAACACAAAACC
The DNA here is from genome assembly GCF_040206685.1 of Ascaphus truei. Classification (NCBI taxonomy): domain Eukaryota; kingdom Metazoa; phylum Chordata; class Amphibia; order Anura; family Ascaphidae; genus Ascaphus; species Ascaphus truei. Next base: position 399,580,510 of record NC_134486.1, read on the forward strand.
CCATTAAGGAGAAAAATAAATTCCTTCCTGACTCCAAGAATTGGCAATCGGATTAATCCCTGGATCAATATCCTTCCCATGTATACAGTATTTATTGGTATATCCCTGTATACCTTTCCCATCTAAAAAGATGTCCAACCTTTTTTTGAACAAATCTATTGTATCTGCCATCACAGTCTCCATGGGTAATGAATTCCACATTTTAACTGCCTTTACGGTAAAGAACACTTTCCTTTGTTGTTGGTGAAATCTCCTTTCCTCCAACCTTAAGGGATGGCCCCAAGTCCTTTGTACTGCCTGTGGGATGAATAGTTCTTTTGAAAGCTCATTGTATTGTCACCGAATATATTTGTATATAGTTATCATATCCCCTCTTAGATGCCACTTTTCTAATGTAAATAAATCTAATTTAGCTAGCCACTCCTCATAAGTTAGATTGTCCATCCCCAATAATATCTACTACCTCTGTATAATGAAACTAAATTTTTCTCATTGACCAAAGCCGTGTTTTCCCAACCTGTAAGCAAAAACGTATTTGTTTGGGAAATAAAGTGTATTGTTCTTCATGTAACATCTCACAGAAAGCTAACCCAGAATGCATCAGTGCGTTGCTGGTCCCGAGACAGCAAACGTATTCCGACTGAATGGGTCAACAACCGATAACTACTGTATGCTTGGCTTCCCCGTGCTAAATATGATCATATAAAACATTTGTTAAGTATCTATATCATTAAAAGATAAACCCTGCAAACTGGCCACCGGAGATAAAAATTAGTAAAATAAGTTAAAAAAAAAGAAAAAACAGATGTTTTGTATTAAATTACCCTCAGAACTGTGCAGAAGTCTGCAGGTTTCAAATTAAATCAGTGGATGGGATGTTATCTGCATTAATAAATAAAACGGGGCAATTGGTGACCAATGATAACTCAGCTTTTTGCCTCAATAAGGTGAGACTGGGAATACATTTGAAAACATGCGTGTAGCGGTAGAGGATTTAATTTACATTTCTACAGTATTTTTAACTCTGGGCTAGGGATATTACAGTCCTCTGAAGGCAAGGAAGTAATTAGAAAAGCAGGGCCATGCATTATTTATCATCTATTTCTGCTATCAATTAGGACCCAACGCATAAATCAAAGAAACCTGGAAAAGCTCTCTCAGCGTTTTTATTATATATAAAGAGCAATTATATCTATATTTAACTCTTTTGATGGCGGAACTCTGAGAGAGCCAGAGTGTTAGCGCATCATATCATCGCTGGGTCACATGGATGGGGCGAGTTTGGAATGGAAACGAGGGACGCCCTTGCCTGTCGCTCACATCACGTTCACTGCTCAGAGAACTAAAAAGGCAGGACCTTTCTGATAACATCATAAGGGGCCACTTGCGTGGCAGCTGTTGGGACATCCTGGGAACGTGGTAGGCACTGAACGTGTCATTACAGCAGGCCTTCCACAAAACCTTTGTGATAGAACAAGCAAGGTACATCGACAATACATGCACAACGATTCCCTGTGCAGAAGAGCCCAAAAGCTGGGCGCCAACATTTTAGTTTGCAAAGTGGGACCACTAATGTATTCATCACTCATTTTACATGGTCTGACTTGATATGCTTCTCTTATTTTAAAGAGAGCTGTGTACTTTTATTTGTATAGAAATCCACCCCACATTGTAAGTTCTATTTATAAGCCTCATAAACATTTGAACTTTGCTTTAAAGGTTTATAAAACACATGCCACGCTACTAAATAAATAACGCACAATAACACACTAACACACGCATTGTTGCCTTCATTCAATGTAAAAAAACGATTTAATAAATCAGGGCTGTTCCCAGGACCTGGGACCCCAGCCTGACCCCCGCAGTTGTTGAGCACAGAGAAATGAGTTGGAGGGGGGAATAGCCAAGTCAAGGGCAGTTGTCCTGGCTATCTTACCTGATGCCACCCCCCCACGCAAATATTTAAATTAACAAATGTACATTTCTATGTTACAGTGAAACTTTAGTCACCCTTTCAACTTCTTATAGCAATACTTATTGCCAATACTTTTTTAACATTATTATTATTGTAAAAATTATTAAATGTATTAGAATATAAATATTTCCGGATGTTTTATTGACTGTGAAACCAACTAGCAACTAAACCCTGTTCGATAAATATTCAATGAGACATTGGCATAACTTACACAATCCGTATTTTTCCTGCAAACACAAATTAAAAAGGGTTTGACTACTGCAACAGCTCGTTTCATTTCCTTTTCTTTGTACTATACATTCGCAAAATCGTGCGCAGCAGAAACAGCGCAGGGATTAGGGTGACAACACAAAGGAATTGTACAAATATAACAGGATAATAAGGACAAACAGGCACGTGTTATTCTGAGATGGAGCAAAGTAGCTTCAGGAAATTAAACTTTGGAAGCTGTACCAATGAATCATTTATTATTAGTCTCCTATTCAGGGCCGCCGACAGATTTCCTGGGGCCCAGAACTAGAGATTCCCCCCACCTCCCACTCCCCACCCCCCTGTTTTGGGGACCATGCAAGCCCTTTCCTTTCACACCTGTATTCCTCTCCCCCCCCCCTCTGCTTTCTCTCGCTCTCCCCCTCTGCTCTCTCAAGAACTACAATGGCACTCCATAGAATTAGTATCAGTAGAGAAGTATGATTCTTGTCACATTTGAGAGACATATTGCACTATTTATGTTTTTATTCACATATTTGCGTTCCCCACTACTTGGACTTCAACATTTTCTAGGATTGAAAGAACAATCCCATCAAGGGAGTGTAAGTCCCTTGGAAATTACTTCTTTTTGAGTTTGAGACAAGACTTTATCACTCAGATTGACTATATTGTTCGCTTGGCATGTCTTTTTGATGTGCCTGCTCTTTCCTCTCCCCCTTTTTCTTGTGATCTTCTCTCTCCATCAGGGGGAGAAATCTGTTCTGTCCCCCTGAATTAGGTGAATCATGATGGAATATCCTTTCACTCTTCTCTTGACATTTCTCTGTGGGGTAATTCCTTACTATTCCTGTCTTGGTCTTGTCTAGAATGGGGAGGATCTCTTTCTGATCTTGCACTGTAAATTCTGTGCTCAGTTGTTCTAATGGGTGATCTCCTATCAGGGCTGTGTCTACTTCCTTTCTTACATATCCCTATTTAGATTGTTCCTTAATTTCTCCCATTGCCTCTATATTTAGAGGGACAGCTACAGTAGTATTAAACGATTCTAATTTTGCTCAAAGGAACTTCCTTTTATGTATTCCTACTTCGTAGTGCTCCTCGTCCCTTTTGAACTTTTTAATCTTCATAGAGACCATTTCTTTTTCTAAACTATCTAGCTTCTTCTGCAGTTCTTTATTCCCAAAAAATGGTGTGTGTTCAAACGGACTTAGTTTTTCTATTATGGTATTAATTTCACCATCTATATTAGTTAGGTGTTTTTGTTGTTGTTTTATAGATTAAGATCTTGACTGTGTTCCAATCTGCTATAAATTTGGTGTCCTGTAGATCAAATAAGGGGTCTTTTTATAGCCTAAGGCCCCTTGGGATTCTCCTACACTTAACATATTGTTCTAAGAACGTACGGTACAGTTCCACCATTTTTTGGAATCTTTTATTAATAGTTTCTCTTAATAGTTTCCAGTACATTTTGTGCCACTGTTTTGGCAATGCCCATAAATCTCACATGTTTGTGAGTATAACAATTGGAGGCTCTGTGCACCACTGAGCCCCAAACTGCCATACGATACTCTTCTATGCAGGAAATAGGGATTGGTATGAGACTGCCGCGTCCAGAAATAAAGCAACCTCAGCTCACCAGGCGTGGAAAAGATAAAAACTGTTTATTTAACTACATAAAAACGAAAAAAGGGACAAACAAATACAAAAAACACCTCCTACGCGTTTCAGGCTCTAAAAGCCCTTTCTCAAGGAAATACTCTTCTATGCCCATTTTTTATTCTCCCCTTTGGTGTTACGACCCTCTTTCCCCTGACTTTCTTGGATTGAAACCATATAGAGAAACAGGCACTTCAGGGCTTGCAAAAAAAGAACACATATATTTCTCTCTCATTTATTAAATACTGTCAACATTTTGGTTTCCACCTTCTCAATATATATAATTATCCTTCCCTCAAATCCTACTGCAACAGCCTCAAAGAAGCAGGAAGGTGGCAACGGGAGTTCAAGAAGATGCATAGTGGCACTTGTGCTGGTAAGTTCAATCATGCTATGAAAGCTTAACAACATACCAAGCTAAAGGGGGAAAGGTACTTGCCAACATGCAAATGAGGCCTCAACCACCAAATATGGAACGCACCAAAACGCAATGGCACTCATTCTCTGGAGGCTTGAATGTCCCTGGGCTAGACAGCGTTCAGGAAGAAGGCATGAAGGCAGAGTGAGCTAAGAATCCCCGGAGGATAAGCAAAAGCTGTCATTCAAACCTAAATCTGTCTACCTACAGCTGCCGGACTCTCTCCGGTGAAGCAGCACTGCTAGAACTGGAAGACGAAATTGAAAAGATTAAATGGGACTTAGTGAAGTTAGAAGAGAAGATGCAAACGCCTATTATAATACAAAGGTACAGAAGATGGAAGAATCAGAGTAGGCTTCATCGTTAATAAGACATGGAGAAACAACATAGCGGAGTATGAAATCTCTTTGGAAAGAGCAGCAAAAACTGTCATACAGTTGACAAAGGGACTAAGGCTTCAAATAATCCAAGTGTATTTTGGGAGATTTCAATGAAAAGATTGGGGCCTAGCAGAAAGACCAAGCATCCGCTGCAACAGGAATGAACGTGGAGACAGATTGGTAGAATTAGTAGAATGTGAAAACGTCTAAAGTACATCATAAATTAATTCTTTAAGATGAATCCAAATACAAAATGGACTTTGACTGGAGCCAATGGAATCAGGCGTGAAATTGACTATATCCTTGCAAACAAGAAGCTGTCCTTAACCTTTGTGACAAAGGAATGATCACCGATTACATCTGGATGCAGAGACCCAGATCCACATTGAATTAATGAGGCGTTAACGCATAATTAAGTGCTAACAGGTATCTTCAAAGCTCACTAATGCAGCGTTAAGTGCTGTTTGCAGCCATAATGGGCCCTTGTATTACTATCACGAGCGTTAGTGCTAATCATGCATGGGTGGACAAAAATATAACATACTTAGTAGCCTGTCATAATTTTAGGAGCCAGCATCAGGGGGTGGGCGTTCCGGCTACCCCCCTCCCGTCGGCAGCTCTGTGTCAATGTGTGTGTGTCAGTGTGCATCTGTGATACACTGGCACACACACAGAGGCACAATCACATAGACACTCACATAGACACTCTACAGAGACACAGTTTCTGTCTCTCACTCATGCAGACACTCTCACACAAACACTCTCTCTTTCTCTCACTCACAGACACTCTTCCATCTGCCACAGTGTGCACTGAGTGCCGGGGCCGGCAGATTACAGGAGGGCTTCGACTAGCTTCTCCCCCAGCCCTCAAGCGGCCTCTGCCTCCTGCTCTCCGATTCCTCCTCTCCCCCTCATCACGGAGTGGCAGTAACTTAACTTGTCAATCACCGCTGCTGCCGGTCCCAGGACGTCAGCTACGGCGTTGGTGTTACTAAGGGAGCCCTGTTGACGGTCGCAACAGTGATTGACAGGTCAGTTATCAGTGTGCACAGCAAATACACCATTGGGGGAATCTTAGGCACCCGGACTACCAGGATTTTTCCATCGCTGTGCTAATGATATCCCTCTAACATTGCATATCAACAGAGCTCCGTTATAGTGACCGCAAGGATTTAACAATGTGTTACTTAGGTCATACCTAAAGGTGGAATTAGCTCCCTCCAGACCCTAAACTATGGGTTGGAGAGTAGAGAACTATTGTACTGGAGTCCCAAGTGCTTTACAATATATACAGTTAGGTCCGGAAATAATTGGACACTGACACTATTTTCATAATTGTGGCTCTGTACGCCACCACAATGGATTTGAAATGAAACAACCGAGATGCAATAGAAGTGCAGACTTTCAGCTTTAATTCAAGGGGTTGAACAAACATATTGTATGAAACATTTAGGAATTGCAACCATTTTCATACACAGTCCCCTTATTTCAGGGGCTCAAATGTAATTGGACAAATTAACACAATCATAAATAAAATGTTCATTTTTAATACTTTGTCGAGAATCCTTTGCAGGCAATGACTGCTTGAAGTCTGGAACGCATGGACATCACCAAACACTGGGTTTCCTCCTTTGTGATGCTTTGCCAGGCCTTTACTGCAGCTGTCTTCAGTTGTTGTTTGTTCGTGGGTCTTTCTGCCTTAAGTTTTGTCTTCAGCAAGTGAAATGCCTGCTCAATCGGGTTGAGATCAGGTGATTGACTCGGCCATTGCAGAATATTCCACTTCTTTGCCTTAAAAACTCCTTGGTTGCTTTCGCAGTATGTTTTGGGTCATTGTCCATCTGTAAAGTGAAGCACCGATCAATCAACTTCGCTGAATTTGGTTGAATCTGAGCAGACAATATATCCTTATACACTTCAGAATTCATCCGGCTGCTTCTGTCTTCTGTCACTTCATCAATAAACACTAGTGACCCAGTGCCATTGTAAGCCATGCATGCCCATGCCATCACATTGCCTCCACCGTGTTTTACAGATGATGTGGTATGCTTCGGATCATGAGCCGTTACAAGCCTTCTCCATACTTTTTTCTTCCCATCATTCTGGTACAGGTTGATCTTAGTTTCATCTGTCCAAAGAATGTTGTTCCAGAACTGGGCTGGCTTTTTTAGATATTGTTTGGCAAAGTCTAATCTGGCCTTTCTATTCTTGAGGCTTATGAATGGTTTGAACCTTGTGGTGAACCCTCTGTATTTGCTCTTGTGACGTCTTCCCTTTTTGGTAGACTTGGATAATGATATGCCTACCTCCTGAAGATTGTTCTTCACTTGGCTGGATGTTGTGAAGGGGTTTTTCTTTAGCATGAAAAGCATCCTACGAACATCCACCACTGTTGTTTTCCGTCGGCGTCCAGGACTTTTTGTGTTGCAGAGCTAACCAGTGCATTCTTTTTTTCTCAGAATGTACCAAACTGTTGATTTGGCCACTCCTAAGGTTCCTGCTATCTCTCTGTTGGCTTTTCTTTTTTTTTGCAGCCTAAGGATGCCCTGTTTCACTTGCATTGAGAGCTCCTTTGAGCGCATGTTGTGGGTTCACAGCAACAGCTTCCAAATGCGAATGCCACACCTGGAATCAACTCCAGACCTTTTACCTGCTTAATTGATGATGAAATAATGAAGGAATTATTGGACCTGTCCATGAAACAGCTTGTGAGTCAATTGTCCAATTACTTTTGGTCCCTTGAAAAAGAGGGGTATACATATTAAAGAGATGTAATTCCTAGACCCTTCCTCCAATTTGGATGCGAATACCCTCAAATTAAAGCTGATAGACTGCACTTTAAGCCCATATTCATTATTTAACTGTAACTTTAATTTCTTTTGGTACACAGCCGAAATAACAAAACTTGTATCAGTGTCCAATTATTTCCGGACCTAACTATATATATATATATATATATGTGTGTAGCAGGGTCCCCCCTGGCCCTCCTCACCTGTGCAGAGTAGCGGGTACCTCCGCACCATATCAGGCATTTGCAGGGGCTCCCGGTGACATCAGTGATAGGGCGCCGCCATCTTGTGTGTGGTCGCGCATGCGCGGTGCGCGTTTGCAGTCGCGGCGGCCATTACACCTAGCGCTGGAAAGTGTAGGGAGGCAGGAAGGCCCCCTAGCTGTTGCGCATGCGCAGAAAAGTGGCGCGGCGGCCATTAGTCTAGCGCAGGCGCAGATAGAGAGGTAGGCGGCCATTAGAGAGGCGCCCATGCGGTCCTCATAGGGAAAAGCCCCAGAGGGGACTCCAACTCCCAGCAGGCTTAGAGGCAGGTGAGTCAGATGATTGCAGGCAGCCAATAGTGTCTGCAGTTTCCCCTGCAGAGAGTGGATATATTGTATGGGCAATGTGCTGGAAGTCAGTCAGACTGAGGAGACAGTGGGGGAAGGAAGGGGGACAGAGAGCTGCGAGCTTCTGCCCTAGGCCAGAAGTACCCAGGCTAGAGTTGAGGCCCTGACTCCCCACTAGTGAGGGTGGGTGTTCATAGGGACAGGCCCTTAGGTAAGGACCCTGTGCCCCTTCAGTTTTGTAGTTCCTTAGAGCAGGGAGAGACCCTGTGTAGTTCCTTAGAGCAGGGAGAGACCCTGTGTAGTTCCTTAGAGCAGGGAGAGACCCTGTGTAGTTCCTTCGTGCAGGGACCCAGTGAAAGGGCTTGCTTCATGTTCCTGTAAGCTGTGTTGCTGATCCAGAGACTGTCCTTACGGTGGGACATCCGGCTGGACCCCATCCCACGCGGAGGTACAGATCAGCGCTGAACCAAGCGGCGCCGGTAGAACCTTTGCGAAGACACCCAGGTGTAGAGACACCTGGGCAGGTATTTACAACCTTCCACACGTGCACCAACTTTACCTTGCTCCTCACATGTGACAGGCCTGTTCACACACTTGGGTGGGCTTGGACTCTCTGGACACGGGGTTGGGAAGGGAGTGTAAGAAGGTATAGCCCAGTTAGGGGCAATGTTATAGCTGTCAGCTAGTGGCAGAGGGTAACACGGCTGTGTTGCTATTTGTGATGTGATGTTATTGGTTTGCCCATATAGTAAACAGTTACATATATATATACTTCCTTGTATGTGTTTCCTATTTGTGGGTCCTGTGTCAGGGGTCATTCTATACACCTGGAATCCCTGCACAGATGGAGGCGCTGTAAGCATACGTTCCAGAATACACCCCAGGCTCCCAGTGGCGGAGGTTCAGGCCTTCTGTGATTCAGGTATTGAACCACACTGTAACAGATGTAGATTTCCCAGGTGTCTGAGGAAGGGACACATTAGTCCTGAAATGTTACCTTTATTAGCTCTGATGCTGTGAATACTTTATTGAAGTTTTTTCAAACTCAAAACAAGTCTCCTGTGTGCTCCTTATTTTCCTCTATTTTGTGCCTATTATCAGGTCCAGCTTTGAGACGCCGGGACCATTGGAAGGTAAGCACCAGAAGCAAAATAATATTTATTTACTTTTTACAAACAGTGGTGTGCCATTTATACTTACTATTGCATATATATATATATATCATTTTTTTAATTTTATATAATTCCCCTTGAAACAACACATAGAGAAATGCCTGTGCTCAAAAAGGAACACACCTGAAATACCTGCAATATATGCTAATAGTAGTCATGTAAATATACTTTGCATATCCTATTAGCATATATTCCAGATATCTCAGGTATGCTATTTTCTCTCTCTCTTCCCCTCATCTCTCACTCCTTCCTCTCTTTGAGACGTAATGTGAGCCAGTGCTAACTTACAGTACAATGGCCTATTCCAGCGGTGTGCAAACTGGGGCGGGGGGGCGCCCTGCAGGGGGGGCGCAAGATTTGCTAGGGGGCGGCGCGGCGATTACAGAGGCCCCGCACCCTTCCCCAAGGCATTTAAATGAAATGCAGGAGGCGTGAAGCCTCTGTAACGTCCCTTACCTGCAGCCAGCCGGGTCTTCGGCAATGTGTCGCCATGGCAACACAGCATCAAATGACGCCGTGGGGTCATGTAATGTGTCGCCATTACAACGCGTATCAAATGACGCTGCGGGGTCACGTGACGCAACATCACATGACCCTTGACTTCATTTGACGCCGGGTTCTAACCGAGGGGGAGGCGCGAACACTGGGGCTCCCAGGCAGGGGGGCACACACCAAAAACTTTGCGCACCCCTGGCCTATTCTAATAAATTTACTAATGGCATGTAATTAGTTTTGTGGATTTGTGTTAACCTCAGAAAACACAACGTCCATCACTGATTTGTGTAACATGATGAAATGAGTCCTGAATTAACAGCTTTGTGGATCTGGGCCAACGATGGAAAACTGATTAAAAAGAAGGCGAATACAATCAACATCAAGAACCTCAGGAATAACAGAAGCGAATTACTAGAGCTGAAAAAATTGCATCAGCTTGCTCGAAATGCATGAGGACACTTTAACAAACAATTATGAACAACTTATGAAGATTGTAGTTTAAAGCACAGAAAAAACTGGAGGAATCGCTAATAAAACACAGGATAAGAAGATATCAGATGAGACACAACAGCTGCTGAGGATATGACAATAAATTAATAAATTGCGTCCCGAGACGCAAGAACAAGAATTTAATTCGTAGAGCTATGCAAGACAATCTGCAAAAATGTATAACTTAAGATGTAAGAAAATGTAACTATCATATGGTGAGGAAGACTATTGAAGACAACAAAAGCTTAAAGAAGATGAAGCACTTGTCCAAAGACACTCAGGTCCAAAGGTACCTGGCGGCGGAGGGGTGGTGCTACCTTTACCACCCTCCCTCTCCCCCCTTTCTTCTTCCCCTTCTTTTATTGTCTCTTCCTTCTACTGCCTCTTTCTCGACTGATCTCCCCATACCCTTCTCCTCCCCTTCCCTCCACCCCCCTTCTGAGACATTAGTGCCCAAAAGATAAAAAGTCGAGCTAAGACCCTGCTCCCCTCCTCTCCCCCCACTTGTTCCCCTTCCCCTCCCTCCCCTTACTCAGTCTAGGTCCACCAAGTGGTCTAGAGGCCTCGCTGCTCCCGGCGATGCTCTACTCTTAAGGGAAAAAAAACAAAAAAATGTTGTTTTAGGCAATGCTTATACTTTGTTATGTTGCTTGACTGTTTTTGCCTAATAAAAATATTTGGAAAAAAAAAAAAAAAAAAAAGAAGATGAAGCAGGGACTTATTATTGGGAAGAAGTAAATCTTTGCTCTCAAACAAGATGATGGATCAACAATAAAAGACCATGCACTTATTTTTGGAGAGTTGAGGACGTCTACAAGAAGAGCGAGAAGAAATCACCAATGATGTACAGTAAGTACCATGTCTTCGTACAGAAGAAGTGGCAAAGGAAATCAAATCCTTGAAAAATGGGAAGGCTTCCGGGGAAGATGGAAATAAGACTGATTTATTGAAAGAAGCTGTCGAAGTGGATACAATTCTTGGAGACAAGAGCAAAAACACTTCACACACTGCTTGAACAGGAACATTCAAGAATAATAGAGAAATGCAATAGTGGTCCTCATCTACAAGAAAGGACACAAGAAGACCTCAAGAACTACAGACCAATCTGTCACTATGGAGGAGAAGGAAGGGAGCGTGCTGCTTTGGGGGCCGTGCTGTTACCATCATCCCTGATCCTCCCCATTGAAGCGACATGAGGACGAAGTGATGCTGGGACGCACCATCGGAAGATCACGTGGTGCGGAAGAACAGCTGAAACACTACCCAAACGTCTGCCAGCAGCGGACGCGCTGACTCAACGGGCGAAGAATCCCTGCAGAGGAAGAACTCTCTACATATCCACACAACCTCTAAAGCCACTGCATTTTAAACTTGGATGTTTGTGAGTGTATTTTTATTATTCTTTGTGTTTAGTAAAAGATTTTATTGCACCATGAGGTGTGAGCTTTCTTTTCTTTTTCTCTTATCTTAGTATCATGTTGGATTGCCGGGTTTGAATCCCTGACTAAGATAGCAGCACCCTCTGGATTTAATTGGACTGGACTTTTCATACTATTCTGTGAAGATATGTATATCCATAATTATTGACTAATTGGTTAATTATCAGGTTCTAACTTTTTAGTATTTAGTTTTGACTGGCTGCAGCTGAGGCTCTCGCCTTTCGTATTTTTTACATATATGTGTTTATATTATATTTGATGGAGATTTTTGACACACCTACATCGGGTAGGTGTGTTTGTGCCTCTTGTGTATTTTCCCTCCAGTACAGCCTTGGAGGAATATATCTGTACATAGTTTTAAACATTTGATTAAGTGTATAGTCAGCTTATACATTTTATTGTCAATCTCTCTACTTCCAATCACTTACAAGAGTTTTATGAAGATACTAACTAATTGGCTGAAACAGACCGTGGACTTCAGCCAGCCAAGAGAACAAGAAGGATTTCGCAATGGAAATAACACAATGGACCGCATCCAAGTCGTACAAGAAGTGATTTTTCAGAAGTAATGAATACAATGTACCACTCATTTTATTCCATGGTGAATACTGGATGATTTTCAACCAACAATTTTCAGATTACAGTGTTATTTTTGACACAAGTCTAGAAGACCTCCAGCAACAAATCAGAGAATTCACTGAAGCAAGTAAGAAGGTGGGCCTCCATATGAAACTCTGCAAAGATCAAAAGAAATGGACTAAAGCTAGAAGAAGTCGAAGACTATGTCTACTTTAGGCTGGCAAGTAACAATGGATTGGAACCTTTTGAAAATATATCAATAAGAGAATGGATAGGATGGAGCACATTGGGAAGAAACAAGACAATCTTTCAAGGGAACCTTTCACTGCACCTCCAGAGGAAATTTTCAACCAGTGTGTTCTGCCTGTACTCACGTATGTTTGTGAAACGGACATTAAATAATAATTAATAGCATATTCTTGAAAAGTGCTTTTTTTGTGTGCCTGAGGCACAAGCAGATAAAGCAACTTGCCCAAGGTCACAAGGAGCCAACACCAGGAATTGAACCAGGTTCCCCTGCTTCACACTCAGTGCTAGAGTCAGTGTCTTTACTCACTGAGCCTCTCCCTCTCCTATGCAAATGCAAAGATGTATTGAGAGATTTATGCTGCGTATTACCCAAAAGAAGGAAAAAGAATGAATGGGTTCGAAACTGGGAGGACTGGGCGCGAGGCAGCAGCATCAGCAGCAGACTCCACTCCAGACTTTGATACTAACTGACTGCCACTGCTCTTCGTCAGTGCCTGCTGTGCTAAGCTCACTCAGCAACGAATCAGGGGGCTTGTTCTTGCAGCAGCTTCTGCTGCTGTACTCCTCAGCTATTGGCTGCTTTCCCTTTATATGCTCAGCTACTGCTGCTGCAAATTGACTGAGCATAAAGACTGTTTCTTTGTGACGTCGTGCTAGTCGCAAGCACCTTATATTGTCCTGCCTTGCCTGCTGCGCTATCCTTTATCTTGCAGTTCTACGGAAACCTCGGCTTACCTCTCAACGATCATGTCTATCTCCAACCCTCGACCACGGCTAGTGACTCCAACGATCCATACCTCCTCCGGCCAATGACCATGGCAAATAATACGACGATCCTCCCCTCTCCAACCGACCCGGTTACCCACGACCATGACTCTGCATTCCAGACGCAATCTCGCAGCCTTAGTTCATTGTTTCTGTATCCCCACCTTGGCCTCACGGTTCAGTCCAGTTTGTGGCAGGCACTTGTTACAGTATGCTCAGCCCGACAACCATAGACCCTGCTGAGGTGGGTCGACTTCTGACCCTGCACGCCACCCAGCTTGAAAACGTGCAGTAGTACCTAGAGCATATTAAACAGATGGAGCAAATTCACATTGCGGTACTGCCAACTGCAGACCTGGCACAGCGTGCAACAGTTAATCCTGCTCCCCTAGTCGCGGAGGTCCCTACACCAAGTGCTACTCATGCCACCTGTGAACCCCATCTCCCACGCCTAATTGCTATGGTGGAGATCCCCTCAGCTGTCGTGGGTTTCTAAACCCTAGCCCTTGTTGATCCACTACCGGATGAAGATTTCCCCAATGATCTTCTCCACGTTGCCCCAATAAATTTTGTGATTTCATCCTCCCATTTTGTTTTTGTTTTTTGGCTATCTTGGTCTTTTCATTTTCTTTAGGAGTCCAGTTGGGTACCATCTGTGTCCAATCACGGTAATCTCTCCTTGAGATATGTCCGGCCCACTGGCATTTACATTTATTCAACATTTGTGATGACGACAGTCTTTTTTGTTTGTTTTCGACTCCATTCATTCTTTTTCGTGTCTCATCGAGTAATACCCAGTATATATATCTCCACACTTCTTTGAGTATATACTATATATATGCACACCACATCGGAGCGCTCACTATGAGGTAAGTCACCCGGCAAGAACTAGCCCGGCTAGCCCGCAATCCCCACTGATTCTGGTGTCACACACAGACTCTCCACCCGGGCACAAGGTGAGTGCTCACTGTAAAAATGCTGACAGGTGTAGAACAGCATGAAGGACAAAAAATGCTGGGAAGGTGGTACACTTTCATAAAGTTCCCAACAAGGCATGAAACGCGTCAGAGTTGCACTTACGTTAGGTGTACATCCGCATTGCTCATTAAATTTAGTTTTTCATTGATTGCGTTTGTATTTCAATTTTTCACTCACCGGATAGCAGTGTACCACCTTCCCAGCATTTATTAGTATTATGAACTGCAGTTATGTTGTGCTTTCACTAACTATATAAAGAAAACAAAAATACAATTAGCATAATTATGTTTAGCAGTGCAGATGCATAATTCTTATACCTCACTTGAAATAAGATATGATTAGTATCATCACAGAAACCATTGCATGCCACTGTGTCTGTCTCACAGCACAGCCCAAAAATAAAGGATTAAAAAATACATCAAATGTACGCACATAGAAGGAGATTATTTTACATGAACGAAGCTGCCTCTCCTTGTGACAATGTATTCTTCCAGTGCTGTGAGACATATAACTGAATCGGAGTGCTCTCCAGTTAAAGCCGTGTTTCCCGTGTTGGGAAACACTGCTCTAATATATCTAAGTATATCTAGGAGTCTATGGGGCCTATTCAGTAAACTTCGATAAGTGACTTATCGAATGGTAACTGCACTTTCCAAGCGATTTTGCATGTGTAACTATTCAGAAAGCTTTGATAACATGGCAAAATCGCCTGGAAACGGCTTCTTCCCGATCGGTCGCACTGTTGCTCAAACGAGCTGTGTGGTGGCTCAAAAAATGCCGAAACGCGCATTGTTTTCAAGTTACTGCTGTTAAGATACCTTCGATATGCACATCGTGGCTTAAACTCGCAGATTTCGTACAGGGGGCGAGAATAGAATCGCGAGGTGCATATGAAGGAGAACAATTTATGGTTACTTCATAGGATTGAAGTCGGGGGTCTCCGGAGCTGATCCACATTAATATCAGGTCCGGAGACGCCCTGCTTCAATCCTATGTAGTAAAAATACAATTACAGACCAGTTTCATTACTGTACCTTAGTGGCTAACCACTACGGTAATGAAGGGGTTAAATTGCAGGAACTTGTTTGTTGGGGTAGAGGGGGTGGGTGAAGATTATAGTTGCCACAGGGTGGGTGGTGAGCCCTCCTGGCAGGGTTAGATGAGGGATTAACCCCTTTGTTACCTTAGTGGTTTTAACCACTAAGGTAAGGAAACGGTTAATCCCTCCCAGGAGGCCTAACCACCCACCCTGGGGCAACTATAACCTTCAAACCCCCCTTCTACCAGCAACAAACCGGGTACTGTCGGTTAACCCCTTCATTGCTGAGGTAATGTTGCACTGTTTTTATTTACATTTTAATAACGTTAGCATTGAAGCAGGGGGTGTCCGGACCGGAGACGCATTAATTTCAGCTCTGGGCACACCCTGCTACCCAAGGTAAAGGCCCCATAATGGGGTGATAGTATCGCCTGCAAGTTTAAATGCCCTGGTCACGTGGGCCGTGACGCGAGAGATTTAAACTTTGGAGATACCGGCACCGATACGGAGGCCTGTACCCCGGGAAGCAGGGGGTCCCCAGAGCTGAAATTAATGATGTTCCGGTCCAGAGACCCCCCTGCTAAAACACTATGTTATTAAAATGTAAATACAAATGATCGTCTGTAAGAGCTGTGCAGCGAGGTGCAGCTTCTCTCTACACAGCCTTCCAGGTGGGAAATCGGCAGGTAATATCGCACAAAACACCACTGCAAACTCGATCGGTGTGGCATTTTTGTACTAAACGGAATCTCCCAAGCGATAGAGCTCGCTGAATACCATTTTCACACACATTTCATACAGAACGGTAGGAACATGCCAACCCGATCGATGTTGCAGCAATCTTATCGAAGCTACCTGAATAGGCCCCTAAAAGTAATGTTGCAATGTTGCAGTTGAGACAATTATGCAGTAGCTTTGCACAACTTCTCTATCACGACTGCAGTCATTAAGGGCAATGCCAAGTCTTCTACCTTTTGTACCAAGAACATGAAACTCTCAGATTAATGCTGTGTATGGCAGTTTATAGAATTTCTTTGCAGCATTTGGTATTAACCGTTTCACTGATAGCAGGAGGTGAAAGAGATTGAGACTTTAAGTAAATACCATGGATATCTATAAAAAAAAAGAATCTGCACAGATTAAGATTTGAAATGTCCAGCAGCATTTTACATTGCTGTAATTTTAAATGGTATAACCGCTTGGGCGATTCCAAACTCTTCACCACGATAACGATATTAAGAAATGTATCGCGATAACGATATGTGTTGTGATAAATTTGTTAAAATAAAAGTCTGAACATGTTCTAGTTCATCTAAATAAAATGTGTTCTCACAATAAATACATTTTCTTTAGATTTACTAGGAAAAAGGGCCCTTCATTCCCAAACCCTTTCCATGTCTGCACTTCACCTTTCTTCACCTACACTGCTACCAAAACCTTGACATCCCCCTCATCCCATCACTCAACTACACTGCAACCATCACCCCAACATCCCCCTCATCATATCACTCATCTCCACTGCTCCCATCACCCCGACATCCCCCTCATCCCATCACTCACCTCCACTGCTCCCATCACCCAGACATCCCCCTCATTCCGCCACTCACCTACACTGCTCCCATTACCCTAACATCCCCCTCATCCCATCACTCACCTACACTGCTCCCATCTCCCTAACATCCCCTTCATCCCATCACTCAACTACACTGTTCCCATCACCCCAACATCCCCTTCATCCCATCACTCAACTACACTGCTCCCATCACCCTAACATCCCCCTCACCTACACTGCTCCCATCACCCTAACATCCCCCTAAACTCCACTGCTCCCATCACCCCGACATCCCCCTCATCCTATCACTCTCAGCTACACTGCTCCCATCACCCCAACATCCCCCTCACCCATCACTCACCTACTCTGCTCCCATCACCCCGACATCCCCCTCATCCCGCCACTCACCTACACTACTCCCATCACCCTAACATCCCCCTCATCCCATCACTCAGTTACACTGCTCCCATCACCGTAACATCCCCCTCATCCCATCACTCGCACCCCAAGATACTCCCTCCATTTAACAACACAATTCATTTATAAAATGTTAAAAATAGATTAAGCAGATTTTTTTAATAATTAAAAATGATCAAAAAATATGTTTTAATTCATTTTTAACATTTTCATAAAGGGTGAGAGTGCTGGGATGAGAGGGATTTTAGGGTAAGGATTTAGGGTCAGTGTGATGGTAGCAGGGGTCTTACTTACAGACGAGACCACGAGTATTCTAAAGCTTGCCTTAAACTAGCCCGGTTACATTCTGGGTATGTGCTGGGTGTAACCTGGCTAGTTTAAGGCAAGTTTAAGGGATTTCTGCATTGACTAATGACCCATAGGATTAACACAGCAGGGGTCCCTGGCAGGCCCATTCAGTTTGAAGTGCAGGCATGGCATGGGGGTGGGGTTTAAGGGCTCTGGGAGAGGGAGGGATTAAGTGTCCTAGGGATGAGAGGAATGGGTTAAGGGTACCATGGGGAGGGCGTGGGAAGAGGTTGTGTCCCAAAGGAGGGGGAGGGGGCAAGAAAGGAAAGGCTTAAAGGACCCAGGGGGGAGGTGAGAGGAAGGTTTTAAGGGTACCCATTCCCAGGGGGGAGAGAGAGGGGGAGGGGAAGGAAGGGGTTAAGTGCCCTAGGAGGAGGGCGGGGTTAAGTGTCCCAGGGCGAAGATGGGATGGTGGTGGGCTTAACAAAAGGAAAGTGAAGAGAGAAGTTCCTACCTTTCCCTGCTGAAGCCTGCTGCACTCACATTCAATCTTTCTTCATGCTGCCCAAAGCTCCTCCCCCTCCCTCTGAGTGAGTAAGCATTCAGGAGGAGGAAGGGGACTCAGGGACAGAGAAGCAGGGAGAGACAGCATAGCATCGGCTTCAAAGCTGCACCTCTAACCACCGGTACCACGTAATATCGCGATAACAGGTAATCTCCCATATCGACACTCTTGGTGAATATATTATCGCGATATTACCTGAATATATACAGAATATATCGCCCAACCCTACTACATATTAGAGAGTTGTAGAGGCAGTAATAGTCCAGCAGAATGCAAAGGAAGAATCAAGATGGGTCTCTGTAACAGGGACTTACCCCTGTTAAGAAACTTGCCTCTGATCCAGCAGTGTGCCGGTTAATTGCACACCTGCAATCAGCCAACCCCACCTGCCTAATCAGAGCTATGTGAAATAGTGTCATGTGAGACACAGGAAGGAGATTCCTGAGCTGACATTTGGAGCTGACACAGGAAAGCAGAGAAGCCTGCAAACAGACACTGTCTTGAGCACAAAGGGGTGCTGAGATCAAGACATATAATCCTGTGACCCAGGAACCTACCAGAGACTGACATGAAGGGCCACCTGCGTTAAGGTATCTCTTGAGACTTTGGGGAATAGGGTGGTAATGGGATTATCCCTCCAGCCCTGCAGATAGGGACTGGGGAAGTAAGTTAGCCCTTACACAGGGATAGGCGTTTGTTGTTTTCATAAGTTTGCTGTGCTATTTAAGGAAACAGGCAATAAAGCCTTATTTTAATTTCACCTTAAAACAGTCTCCATTGCGTACCTCTGAACACGTCTCTTACAGTCTCAAAGAGTTATTTAGAAAATAAAAAAGCTAAAAAATAAAGGGTGAAAAGGACATTTATATGAGTAAAAAAATATTTATAATGTTAAAAAAAAACCTACCTAGTAAACCTAATATAAAAAAAATGCGTTAAAAATAACCTTAAAGGTAGGAATAGTTTAGTTTAACGAATTGTAATCTATTTGTTCTTCAAGAAAAAAAAATTCAGATAGATGTGGTATTTGAAACAATGAAGACCATATTTTCTAAGCAGTGCTACCCCATAGGGGGAGAGGGAACGTGGGGGAGAAAGGGATAAAAGAACGAACAAAAAGAAGATTTTTTTTCCGCAGGTGAGGATTCTTCAAGACAACAGGTCAAGTTGAGGATCCCGCGTCGCAAGCCACGGATGGCCTTTTATTAAAAATAGGCAATTAGGCCTTGAAATACTTAAAATGTATTTTATGGTTTTTATTTTTGATGACTTTTAATTTAAAAAAAAAATGTTTTTGCCATTGAGCGTTGGATTATATTGTATGGTTTTGTTCATGATTGGGCAAAAGCACATGTTGGGATTATTTTCCAGGGTTGCTACAGGCCTGAAGATCATTAGAAACCCTTTTCTTACAGGTCTGCATTGATTGCCAGTGTGGCTATCTGGGCTCCCACTGAGAGGGCAAAAGTAGCCACAGTAACCAATGTGACAATCAATGGGTTTGTTTAAAATGTATCTTTATTTAATGTTTTTCATTTTAATTGTAATGTTTATTTTTTTGCGTGTGTTTTTTTTTATATATATTAATGTTATAGGACTAACTCCAGCCAGGGGTTAGTAGTATAACTTTGACGACATTCACCATAAAAATATATATTTTTTCGAAGGCGAGCATACTGCATTTTTGTTGTATCGGCTTTGATGTATCTAGGTCGGACTGATTAATAAAAGCAAGTTTAAGAAGCGTGAGCTGTAAGTACATCTTTTTCAGTGATCCACCAGTAAATCGAATAGCAGTGTGTTTGTCTTATGACTAGAGATGGGTCCCCGGATTTTCTCGCACTTTCCCCCCAAAATCCGCTTCGCAGTGTAAAATCCGCAGACGGATTTGGTGGGTCTAAATCCACGTGGATTCATCAAAATCAGCTATTGGATACAACCGTGGACAGATTTGTAGAATTCAATCCGCAGATTCAGGGATCCATTGGCTGATTTCTAAGAATCTGCCAACGCATTGCTTGAACCCGCAAACCTGATTCTTCAAATCCATCCACGGGTTGCGGAATCGGCGGAGGGTATTGGTAATAATAATAAAAAAATCCGCAAAACCCGAATCGTCCTTTTTCAGATTAACCCGCTGAATTCCGTGGTCCAAAGGAACAGGTCGATCTGCTGCAGATCCAAATTAACCCCCAATCTCTACTTATGACTTCACAGTTGTTAGCCAACTCTAAATTGGTCACTAAAAGTGCAGAACCACTTACTGTAGCAATAGGAGTACAACAGTTTCACATAAAAGTCTAAAACCTTGTAGAAATGAGGGACTTTTGTTCAGGGGCAATTTAGACGTTTATACCGAACTGAAGGAAGAAGGCTGCAGAGTTGCCGGAGAACATCCCCAGTGATGGCTATTTTTAAAAGCACTTGAAATATTTTTTTATACCGTATTAATTGTGCTGTAAAATAGAAAAGTACTGGGTGATTTTCCAGTGGAGTATATGGCCGTGATGTAACAATTTCAGCATAACAAATAAGTTAACATAACAATGTTTCCAAAATATATGTTTTTGGAACAAGTAAGGCTACGCTTAGTGCCGACGATGCGCTTACCATAAGCGCACGCGACAGCGGCAATGCATTTGTTTTGACGCGATGTCTCGTCGCTGTCGCTATCGCCGGCACTATAAGCACAGCCTTAGATGTAAAGCAGTTTTAAACAGCAGCAGTCTCATAATTAATAAGCATTCTGCAATCCAGGAGAATTGTGGTTTATTGCACCTTACTGTGACAAATCACTGCACATTCCTTGCTGCATTCCCCATCAGATAACCTTGCAGAATCCAACCTTCCTTTACCGCGGATGTCATGAAAACGAACCCGTTTAGCACATGATTCATGAAATGTTCAGCAAGTCAGAAGCCGAGGAATGGATTAACAGACCACATGGATTAAATATGGTCCAAATCTCCCAAATCAAAGAAAATCACTTCCAATTAAGCTTCTTAGTGACTAATCTAGAGGAAGCTGCTATCTTGTAATGACAACTGTAATCTCTTGTCATCGAAGCTACCAAAGTCCACAGCCTGATTTAACTCAATAGAAAATGAGGAGCTGTTAAGGGGTTAATAGTGTATACAGTATAATGTTGTTAAAGGGATTAATAGTGTATATAATGTCCTCTTTCAAAATGATGACCCCTCTCTAAAATGTGATATATTTTTGTTACAAATACTTTATAAATGTATATATTCACATTTTAATTGAAATCATCAATATCTGGTAACTCCTACTAGTAAATTCAAGAACATATGATGTGTTTTTACAGTTCATTCTCATCATGGCTCCTCTTCCTAGAAATACAACACACAGGCAGAACATGTAGAATTGCATAACAGCACAAGTGCATTTTCGATAGCTAATTCGAGACACACTAAGGGGCCTATTCTATAAGCCTTGGTAACCCACGTATCAAGGCCTTTTCAGTCAAAATGCCTACTGCCCATTTTTTCAGCCGTCTAAAAGACATCGCCGGGTGAGTGGCGATAAACCACTTCTCGGCAGGTTCTAAAATTCGTGCAATTCTAGTAGCCTTGATTAGTTTATCGAGGCTAATCGTGGCTCTAGAATGGCGCGTTTCTACCAAAATCCTCACGCCAGGAAAAGTTGGCGTGAGGCTGGTGAGAACCTGCCGAGAATGCTACGAGAGAGGACCTAGAAAAAAAATGCTTTTTTCCTGCATTGGATTGATGCCGTGGGTCTCCGGAGCTGATACCTTTTAATATCAGCACCGGAGACCCCCGGCATGAATCCCATGCAATAAAAATGCATTTACAGGCAACTTCATTACATTAGCGGCTGACCGCTAAAGCAATGAAGGGGTAACTATCAGTGCCAGTGTGGGTAGCGGGGTGGGTGAAGATGTATTTGGACCTTGGTGGCAATTTAGGACTTACGGGGGGGAGAGGGTGTTTGTGGGTGGAGTTAACCCATTCATTACCTTTGTGGTTAATAACGCTAAGGTAATGAAGGGGTTAACACCTTCAGTTACCCACCCGGGAAGTATAAACACCCACTAAGGGCCCAATACCAACTTCACCAATCCTCGCCACCCACAATAAAAATTCAAAAACACACAACACTACTACCCACCTCCTCTACCCCCAACAACCCTCCACAACCCATACAGTACAGTAATCGGAAAAAATAACTATTATCGGATATGGATAATAGCTCATTTGCCTATTCAAATTAGCCAGCCAGCATAAATAAAGTAAATACAACTTTCTACTTACCTCTGCCATCATGAAGGGCATCCTCATCAGCATACTGCAGGTCCATGTCCTCCGTAGCCAGCAAGAGTACATAAAAAAATACAATCTAATGGCCCCTTAATCACTGTAGTGATTAATAACCGCTATAGTAATTAAGGGGTTAACCCCGTCCCCCGCTACCCACCCGGGAGGCCTAACCACTCACCACGGACCCACAATACCCAACCTCTACCCATTGAGTGACACGGTGGTATAGCATACGCATATAATATGGCATGATAAGTCACTATATCACTAAATGATCAACTTAATAAAAATCATTAAGGCCTAAAATACACAAGAATAAAAGAAATACACAAGCACCTAAACACCCCAACAATAAAAGAATTAAAAAGCCTAATAGTACTCATGAATAAAAAGTATCTATCACCAAAACAGCAAAAGAATAAAAATTATGTTATTCTAAAACATAAGAATTAAATTAAATAAACACCTATCCAACCAATTCAAGAAATAAAACCACTAGCCAACAAATCAACTAAATAAATAAAACCACTAGCCAACAAATCAATGAAATAAATAAATGTTTGTTTCTTGGGGGTAGAGAGATTGGGTGAATGGGGTAGAAGCCCCAAGGGTGGGTGTTTAGGCCTTCCGGGGGTTAGCGGGACTGGTTAACCCCTTCATTACCATAGCAGTTACCACTGCTATGGTAGTGAAGGGGTTAACCACTCCCACAACCTTCCAGCCAGGCCTAAATCACTAACCCTGGGACTACTACCCCCTGCATCCACCCCCTCTCCCCCAAGAAACAGGCTATTGAGATTTAACCACTTCATTGCCTTAGCAGCTAGCCGCTAAGGTAATTAAGCTGTTTTAATATACATTTTAATACTTGTGTAGCCCTGTGTGGTTTGGGCTATAGGTCTGCCCTCCTCCTGGAAGTAATTCCTGCATAAGGGCAGGTTGCCAGGATCAATCATGGGTTTTTCCCACTTGAGGCATTACACTGAGGAAGTGAAGGCAGGTCACCAGGCTCTGTGTCCAATCAAGAGACACAGGGGCGGTGCCTGTTGGAACTACTTAGGATATTGCCACTTTCTATTTAGTGTGTCTGAGAGTCTGTCCCTGGAGTGGAAGGGACAAGGGTGACACAAACCAGCCTGCCAGGACTGGCAGGCTTGAGGCCTCCCCCCTGGGGAGTTGAATATGCACCCCATACCTCCTACCCTGCTTAGAGGGTAGGGGAAGAGCAGGACCCACTTTGGTGCCCTAGGCCGGGAGTGGTGTCAGGGACATCCTGAGGGAAAACAGCCTGCGGTGTATCTGTCTGCTGAGAAAGGGAAGAGACAATAAAGAGCTTGCACTTTTATGGAAACTCCTGCCTGAGAGTGAAGTGTATCAGAAGGAGGGGAAGGTAATTCTCTTGTGGGTACTTGTGACAGAGTGAAGTCAACGCCTATCAGTTACGCCTGGGAGACATATGTCTGAGTGCTTCATCCAGCACTCATAAGGGTTAACTCAAGTGGAACTTAGGTAGTCAGGAAGTAAACTGACACCTGAGAGCAAGGAAGGTAGAAAAGGATCTTGTTACCAGCAGTAGCTGGCTCTCTCAGACAAGAGCACATGGATAGATGTGCTGCTAGCCAGAAGGATACAACACTACTTACTGCAGCCAAAGTAAGATTTGTTTCATTTGTTTTCATACCTGCTTAAAAGACTCTGAAGGTTTGGTTATGGTTTAGCCAGCCAGCCTGCTAGATAGGTCTGCTGTGTTAGTCAGTTTTTCTCCCATCATGGAGCAGGATTTATTTTGTTAAAGGGACAGTGTACCCGCATGTTATGTTACTGTGGAGAAATAAAGCCATTGAACATTTTTCATTATCCTGAAACTACACGTGTGGACTGTTCCCTGACCTCGGCTACAGGCCGTCCTGCCACAGTACTTCACCCCATACTGCTGGGGGCTGCAAGAGATGGAGGCGCTGCACCAGTAGAGAAGACGGAGGCACAACCTCAGAAGCGTGTCCTGTTCTCCCCCATGTTATCGCGGGAGACTCAGGGCCCCCTGTTGCCAGCAGGTGCGCACCACACAGAGACATGTAGCCTGAGCATTAGATAAGGGTTACACTAGTATAGAGCAATCAGGGCTCCGTTATGGGGTGCCGGTATCTCCTATGCATTTTATTCCCACGGTCACATGACGCGAGACATTTAAATGCCTAGGAGATACCAGCACCCTATAACGGGGCCTGTATCTCGGGAAGCAGGGGTTCCCCGGACCTGAAATCAACGCAGTTCTGCTCCGGAGACCCACTGCTCACCTACACTAGTATTAAAATGTATATTAAAATCTTCCGAGCGCTGCCGTGATATGCGCCGGCCAGATCGTTGCGGGTCGCCGGGTGAGCCCTTTAGAGAGAGGCGATCATCACGCCGCCGGCTACTCGCCCGTTTTGAGAATTTTGCTATCACCGGTAATCGAGGTTTTCTGAATATCGTGATAGCAACGCTCAAAAAACTAGCGGTGTATTTCAATCTACATGCCGGCCAGGTCCCTTGCAGCCAGGAGGAGGCCTGGCGTGGGTGAAGGAGAGAGGCCCTGCGCAGAAGAGTGAGAAAGGCCCGGCACGGGAGAGGGAGAGAGCCCAGTGCAGTGTGGGACAGAGGCAGGCCCGCCGCAGATGGGCAGAGATACCATCCCCAAAGACAAGGTAAGTGTATGAATGCATTTTAGGGGGTGGGGGGCAGGGGGTAGTATAATAATGTATTTGGGGGTTAGTGTAAAAATGCATTTGGGGGGCAATATAATTATGTATTTGGGGTGGCAATGTAAGTATGTATTTGTGGTGGCAATGTAAGTATGTATTTGGGGTGGCAGTGTATGTATGTATTTGGAGGGGGTAGAGTAAGTATTTATTTGGGGGGTGTTGCAGGATGGCCTCGGGGTAGGGTCAATAAGAGTCCCAAACAGTGGGTAAGGCTTTTAACTTCAGTGGTTTATTTTCCACAATCAAATAAATATTAGGGACACCATCCCCTTAAGGTAAACACAAAAAATAAAAAGAACGCCTACTCCATGGTAGAGCGGCTAACTATACAATATAAGCCTAGCTCGGGCTGGCTGACTAAACTGGTAACCAGCTTTAAATAACACATTCATGTATAGAGAAATAAGATAAATTCCTTATCTGTGGAGAAGAGCAACCAAATTAATAATTGGGATGGAAAATCTGACTTATGAGGAGAGGTCAGCTACATTAGATTGATTTACAATAGGAACGGCGCGTCTAAGAAGGGATATGGAAACAATATACAGTACCGACACACTTTATTCGAGCAAATACCCAGTATGTACCTGGCAGATACCTGGAATGCGCCGCTCCTCACCTCTGACAAGCCCCGTTGCGTTTGCCTTCCCAGCCTGGGTTCATGCCTGGCTGACGGGCGGCTGATCTGTTAAATGATAATGATTAGGATTTTATAGGCTGCAATGCTTCGCGTGTCTACCAGATGGCATAAATTCATGAATTGTAATGCAGTATATATATATATATATATATACTGTGCAGTATTGCAGCCAGCGGGAATAAAATGCTTCAATCCCTGCCTGGAAAATAACCCAATGCACTCGGGCAGAAAACAGTCACAAACCTCAATACACCCGGGTATACCCGAATTCGTGGGACTAGCCGAGCTCGAATAAAGTGTGTCGCCAGTGTACAATATATTTGGGGTAAATACAAGGAGATTTCAAAACAACTATTCATCCCAAGGGCAGTACAAAGGACGCAGGGTCATCCCTTTAAGGTTTGAGGATAGGAGATTTCACTAACAAAAGAAAGAGTTCTTTACAGTATTTATTTATAAAATATTTTACCAGGAAGTAATACATTGAGAGTTACCTCTCGTTTTCAAGTATGTCCTGGGCACAGAGTAAAACAAATAATACTGTACATGGTTACAAGTACAGTTACATAAATGAACAAGGTATACATTATATACAAGACATTGCGTGCACAGTTAAAGAAAATATATATTATGAGCGTATGAAACAGTTACAGACCAGAATAAAGTGTGAGACAGCCTTAGATTTGAAAGAACTTAAGCTGGTGGTGGATATGAGAGTCTCTGGTAGGTTGTTCCAGTTTTGGGGTGCACGGAAGGAGAAGGAGGAACGTCCGGATACTTTGTTGAGCCTTGGGACCATGAATAGTCTTTTGGAGTCTGATCTCAGGTGATAGGTGCTGCATGTGGTAGGGGTGAGGAGCTTGTTCAGATAGCTGGGTAGCTTGCCCAGAAAGTATTTGAGGGTGAGACAGGAAAGGTGAACTTTGCGCCTAGACTCTAGTGATGACCAATCTAGTTCTTTGAGCATTTCGCAGTGATGTGTGTTGTAGTTGAGCAGTAAGAGCAGTTAAAATTTGGAATTCATTACCCATGGAGACTGTGATGACAGATACAATAGATATCTTAAAAAAAAAATGTTGGACATCTTTTTAGAAAGGAAAGGTATACTGGGATTTACCTGTAAGTAAACAGGGGAAGGATGTTGATCCAGGGAGAAATCTGATTGCCAATATTTGCAGTCAGGAAGGATTTTTTTTTCCCCCTTATGAGACATTATTAGATGTTATTTCACTGGGGATTGTTATTTGCTTTCCTCTAGATAAAATACTATAAATACAAATATAGGATAAGTATCTGTCATCTAAATTTAGCAGAGGTTGAACTTGATGGATATATGTCTTTTTTTCAACCTCATCTGCTATGTAACGATGCATTCCTGGGACTCAGGACAGTATATTTTGCAATGCAATATACATTTCATTTAGTGTTTGATTTACTATAGTGAGCAAAATGAGCAGCTCTACTTTTACCACCAGATCCCACATGAAAGAAAACATACATACGTGAAGCCAAGGTGAGACGCATGCATTTTATTCACTATGGGACCCATTTACTAAGCAGTGCTCTCGTTAATACATCGTGCAGCACTGCTTAGGGAATATGGCCCCTTAAGGCCCATTTAAGTAAATGGTGTCTTGCCGACTAGCGGCAGTTACTGTATGTGGTCCCCTCGCTGTAATGGGTCGTAGGGTGTCTTCCAACGGTGAAACGTGTCCGATTCTCTACCCAGGACGTACTTGAACATTCATCATTTTTTCAGGGTAAAATATTTTTATTATATATAAATATATATATCTCAAATGGAAATATAGCTGTATGCTCATCTGCATGTCTTAGGCAGGTCTGCAACCCCGCCTTTCCCCATTATCACCCAGCACACAGCACTTTGCACTGCAGCAAGGGATTCTGGGAAATGACATGCAAATGAGCACACAGTGCCAGTTTTTGCTTCAAAACCATTTTAAACATGGTTCCCTGTAGGTTTAAGCTTGCTGCATGGTCACAGCTTTAAGCACAGCCAGGGTTGCATGTCATTTCCCAGAATCCCTTGCTGCAGTGGAAGTGCTGTGTGCTGGGTGATAATGGTGAAAGGCGGGGTTGCAGACCTGCCTAAGGCCTCGGGCATGGTCAGCGCTTATGCGCTGATCCGTGCTGAGGCGCGCTGCTGCTCGGCAGTGAGCCCCTGCAGTCGCAATGAGAGCGGCTTTAGCAGGGGCTCGCTTACGCTTCGCAAGCGTAAGGCTGAGGTCCCGTTGCACGCGTCCGCACGGCTGGCTTGCTTGCCGGCGGCGCGTGCAACTCGCTAAACCGCGATCTGCGGTCTACAGGCTGCTTTTCTCGGAGCGGGGGGGGCGTGGCCAAACGGGTCGGGGGGGCGCGGCCATGACGTGAGGGGGCGCGGCCATGACGTGAGGGGGCGCGGCCATGACGGGAGGGGGCGCGGCCATGACGGAGGGGGGCGGGGTCCAAAACAAAGCAGGGCTCACAGCACTGCAGCAGCTCCACACACAAGCACACAATAGCTGGCTTGCCATTCGTTGAAGGGAGCCAGTCTATGATTGGCCCCTTCGCGTACCATGTGACGCGTTGCCGCAAGAGAACACCATTCTCTCGTGTCTCCTGCTGGCTACCGCGTCACAGCATGTAGCAAGTTAGAAGTGAGGAGGGACTGGGACCCGATCGTGAGTTCAAACAGGAATGGTAAGTTGAGCTCACGCCGCCGCCCGCGCACACGGGCGCAGCGGGTCCCAGCCCTAAGTCTTAGCAAAATTTTAAAATTCAAGCTCTCAAGGGAGCTTGGGCCGGTCACGTTTACTACAATTTAATACAAATCGTTTTTGACTGTTTTCTGGAGTGCTGCCTCTGATATTCGTCCACACGGTATCGTATTGCCTATATATATATATATATAAATTATATAAAACATAGCCTTCCGGCAGTTATTTCTTTTCCTGGGCCTTTCCTCTGTCAGTCCTGTTAGTGCAGGCAGTGGAAAGGTTAATTCCTTCTTTAGGCCTGTGTGTGTGTGTTACAGCCTTGAATGATGTATCAGTATTCAAGGGCGGGCCTAGCAACTTCTGAGGGTGTCAATCTGAGGGGTGGATATTAGTTGGAACGCCCTCTGTAGTGTGTGGGCCAATCTGTATCCGGCTCTGGCTTGCTATGAGTCAGAATTAGAGACACTCCCCAAAGATGATCAATTGTGACATCCTCCCAAATTAGAGAGTTCTGGAAAGAGTGTTCAGGAAGAAGTCTGTCAGCACAGTAGAGAGAGAGAAGACTCTCCCTCCCACCCATGAGGGGCTGGGAGGGAAGGGAATTATGCCTGAGTCAGGCCTCCGACTTCAAAAGAGAGAGAAGCAGGAGATGATGATGAATATGTGAGAACTACTGATCTTTGCCTGTGAGCTAACTGCCAAATAAACATCAGAAAAGACCATGCTGTGTATTCCTGTCTCTGTTGAATGGAGGAGTGTCAGTAGGGGTCCATCACCTGAACATCCCCAGGAGATTCCTGCTGGCTGGAGGCGCTGCACCCAATGAAACCAAGGTAATCTGCCCTTCCTGTCCTGTTTCTCCCCACACCACCGCGGAGTGCTCAGCCCTGCTGTTACCTACAGGTCTGTACCAGCACCAGAGTAGCAGAAAAGAGCGTACCCTCCCCCTCCCTCCCCCAATCTCACTTAGGGGTGGAGGTAGATGGGCTACATATATGAGAAAGAAACACAGAGAATATAGCACCATTTAGTAAATAAGCCACAATCTTTCTTTTTATAACTGTGCTGGTGAAGAATCTCAAAATCTGCATGCAATGCTTCAATTCCCTTTCATTTACATGACTCACTCAACGATGCACAAAGCAATCAATTTTTAAAAAAGGCATGAATTGTGCCTGGCAAGCACAAGCAAAATGTTCCCCAAGCATCTCTTTTCTAACTTGATAAATAGCCACTATATTTCTAATTATCATGCAACCTAAGTGATAACCTAGACCTGTAGTGGTTGCACTTTTGCTGTATCGAAGCTTTATTCCAGTCTGCAGATTTTTTTTAATGTCCCTGGATTATACATAAAAAATATTATTTTCACTATAAAATGCTGAAGTATTTAGTGCCCAATATGATCAATTCATAATTTGATGCAGAAGGGAGTTATCACTTATGATCATGCCTCATAGGAAAGGAGAAATGTAAAATATTATTGCGTGAAATCCGTTTTTTTCTTTACATGGCCTAACATTTCTTTCAGGCCAGTTTACAGTTTCGCCTTCCATTAGCTGTTCCTGATCTCCCAATATGCCCTTCTTTCCTTTTATCGCACGATCCATGTCGTTTAAATTCATTTATGCATTATGGACAGACATAACTGGGAGGAGATGAGTCAGCTGAGCCTGCAAGTGACTATAATTGACAGGTAGCAGGCTCCTATTCATGCCATGTAGTCGTAATCTCTATATCAGAAAAGCATTAAATACTACAGATGAAATGCGTCTCAATGCAAATTGTACAGTATGTGCTGAACGGACATCAAATACTTTATTCCTGAGGTTCAGAGCTGAATGGTAAAACGGAAAGTCTCTCTCTCTCTCTCTCTCTCTCTCTCTCTCATATCAAAGTACATTGAGAGAGATGAAGAAATGGGTAGTTTTGTCTAATTAGCCTTTTTTTGGCCAAAAAAAATAGTCATAGAATTCAATGGGGATTATTAGCCGAAAACTTTGGACAATATAAAATAAAGCCTACAGGGTAAAGTATGTAAGTGGAGAGTAGGGGAGAAGACATGAGGCATCCTTCTCTGAGAGATTCAGGGGAAAATAGCAAGACCTTGCCAAGTGAAGTTAAGTAAGGCATATTCTGGTATGCAGGGTACTAGGGACAAGGAGGCCAAAAGGAGTCCGCTCTGGCAGAGGAGGTCGGTGGCCACAACTCCTTTTTAGGTGTGGGCTTGAGGTGGAATAGAGGCTAACGCCTGCATGAAAGTCCTAATCTGAATGGGAAGGATCAAGAAGAGAAATTGCCCTACAAGGTACATTAGGAAAAGCCTGCCTAATGATATGCGGTGTCCTATGAAATGCTGTGAGAGTCCACTGTGTTTTTAGATAGTGATCATTGATCCTGTGCAAGCCTGGAGCTGTTGTGTCTGTTAATAAAAGACCTTTAAGTTGCAAAAGATCCTGGCGCCCTATTCTTTATCCTGTACTCACAACCACCAACTATCCTCCATTACAGCCAAGGCCTGGACCTACAAGAGGGAACCCTGAGATCACAGGTAATTGCCCACGGAGCTAACACTCTAATTCCATTGTGAACGGGTAATAATTGTGTGTATCAGTGGGTGTGTGGGTGTATCAGTGGGTGTGTGGGTGTATCCGTGGGTGTGTGTGTGTGTGTATCAGTGGGTGTGTGTGGGTGTGGGTGTATCAGTGGGTGGGTGTGGGTGTGTGTGTGTGTGTGTGTGTGTATCAGTGGGTGTGTGTGTATCAGTGGGTGTGTGTGTGTATCAGTGGGTGTGTGTGTGTATCAGTGGGTGTGTGTGTGTATCAGTGGGTGTGTGTGTATCAGTGGGTGTGTGGGTGTGTATCAGTGGGTGTGGGTGTGTATCAGTGGGTGTGGGTGTGTGTATCAGGGTGTGTGTGTGTATCAGGGTGTGTGTGTGTATCAGGGTGTGTGTGTGTATCAGGGTGTGTGTGTGTATCAGGGTGTGTGTGTGTATCAGGGTGTGTGTGTGTATCAGGGTGTGTGTGTATCAGTGGGTGTGTGTATCAGTGGGTGTGTGTATCAGTGGGTGGGTGATCAGTGGGTGGGTGTATCAGTGGGTGGGTGTATCAGTGTGTGTGTGTATCAGTGCGTGTGGGTATCAGTGCGTGTGTGTATCAGTGGGTGTGTGGGTGTGTATCGGTGGGTGTGGGTATCAGTGGGTGTGTGTATCAGTGGGTGGGGGTGTGTGTGTATCACTGGGTTGGGTGGGTGTGTATCAGTGGGTGGGTGTGTATCAGTGGGTTGGTGTGAGTATGAGTGGGTGGGTGTGTATCAGTGGGTGTCAGTGGGTGGGTGTGAGTATGAGTGGGTGGGTGTGGGTATCACTGGGTGGGGGTGTGTGTGTGTATCAGTGGGTTGGGTGGGTGTGTCAGTGTGTGTGTATGTGTGTATCAGTGGGTGGGTGTCTCCTTCACCCTCCCTGTCTCTCCCTCTCTCCCCTCCCTATCTCTCCCTCCCTGTCACTCCGTCTCTCCCTCCCTCCCTGTCTCTCCCTCCCTCCCTCCCTGTCTCTCCCTCCGTCTCTCCCTCCCTCTTCCTCCCTCCCTCTTCCTCCCTCCCTATCTCTCCCTCCCTGTCTCTCTCTCCCTCCCTCCCTGTCTCTCTCTCCCTCCCTCCCTGTCTCTCTCTCCCTCCCTCCCTGTCTCTCTCTCTCTCTCTCCCTCCCTGTCTCTCTCTCTCCCTCCCTGTCTCTCTCTCTCCCTCCCTGTCTCTCTCTCTCCCTCCCTGTCTCTCTCTCCCTCCCTGTCTCTCTCTCCCCCCTGTCTCTCTCTCTCTCTCTCCCCCTGTCTCTCTCTCTCCCCCCTGTCTCCCTCTCTCTCCCTCTCCCCCCCGTCTCCCTCTCTCTCCCTCTCCCCCTCTCTCTCTCCCCCCCTGTCTCCCTCTCTCTCTCTCCCCCTGTCTCCCTCTCTCTCTCCCCCTGTCTCCCTCTCTCTCTCCCCCTGTCTCCCTCTCTCTCTCTCCCCATCTCCCTCTCTCTCCCTCCCTGTCTCTCTCTCTCTCCCCCCCTGTCTCTCTCTCCCCCGTCTCCCTCTCTCTCCCTCTCCCCCTGTCTCCCTCTCTCTCTCTCCCCCTCTCTCTCTCTCCCCCTGTCTCCCTATCTCTCTCCCCCCCTGTCTCCCTCTCTCTCCGTCTCCCTCCCTGTCTCCCTCTCTCTCCGTCTCCCTCCCTGTCTCTCTCTCTCTCCCTGTCTCCCTCTCTCTCTCTTTCCCCCTGTCTCCCTCTCTCCCCCTGTCTCCCTCTCTCCCCCTGTCTCCCTCTCTCCCCCGTCTCCCTCTCTCCCCCTGTCTCCCTCTCTCCCCCGTCTCCCTCTCTCCCCCGTCTCCCTCTCTCCCCCGTCTCCCTCTCTGTCTCTCTCTCTCCCTCCCTGTCTCTCTCTCTCCCTCCCTGTCTCTCTCTCTCCCTCCCTGTCTCTCTCTCTCCCTCCCTGTCTCTCTCTCTCCCTCCCTGTCTCTCTCTCTCCCTCCCTGTCTCTCTCTCCCTCCGTCTCTCTCTCTCTCCCTCCCTGTCTCTCTCTCTCCCTCCCTGTCTCTCTCTATCCCTCCCTGTCTCTCTCTCTCTCCCTCCCTGTCTCTCTCTCTCTCTCCCTCCCTGTCTCTCTCTCTCTCCCTCCCTGTCTCTCTCTCTCTCTCTCCCTCCCTGTCTCTCTCTCTCTCCCTCCCTGTCTCTCTCTCTCTCTCCCTGTCTCTCTCTCTCTCCCCCCGTCTCCCTCTCTCTCCCTCTCCCCCCGTCTCCCTCTCTCTCCCTCTCTCTCTCCCCCCTGTCTCCCTCTCTCTCTCTCCCCCTGTCTCCCTCTCTCTCTCCCCCTGTCTCCCTCTCTCTCTCTCCCCGTCTCCCTCTCTCCCTCCCTGTCTCCCTCTCTCTCCCCCGTGTCTCTCTCTCCCCCCCGCTCTCTCTCTCTCTCCCCCCGTCTCCCTCTCTCTCCCTCTCCCCGTCTCCCTCTCCCCCTCTCTCTCTCTCCCCCTGTCTCCCTCTCTCTCTCCCCCTGTCTCCCTCTCTCTCCGTCTCCCTCCCTGTCTCCCTCTCTCTCCGTCTCCCTCCCTGTCTCCCTCTCTCTCCGTCTCCCTCCCTGTCTCTCTCTCTCTCCGTCTCCCTCCCTGTCTCCCTCACCCTCTATGTCTTATCTTAGCTGCCGTATACCTACATTGAAGTAACCTACCCTTCTTTCTTCCAGATCTGACTCAAGTTTCACGCGGGAGACATCGGAAGACAGGTAGGGAACACCTCCCCTCCAGTATAATACCTTGAGGGACTGCGGATCAGGTAAGATCCCAGGCGGGATTGCTGCTTTAGAAATTGTGAAGAGGGGGCATCCTCACACTGGTTAATGGGTTCAGAATCATTCACATCTGTGTTTTTTTTTTTTTTTCGATTAGTGAGGTCATCCGACGCACACACGCACGTAACAAGGACTAATGGTAGTAAAGTATAAGTGTACTACAATAAATAAACAGTTATGTTAAAAAAAAAAAAATGTGTCCCGGTTTTTCATTTTCAAAATCTGGTCACCCTACTGTTAGTGCTTGGTGATTTCAGCTTCAATTGGCTTGACCCTAAAAACAAAAAATAGAATCCAATCCACTGGTATCCTAACTGACATTTTCAGTGACCATGCAATAGCGTACGGTGTAAGGAAAATCAAACCACCCAAGTCAAGCCCTAAAGTTCTGCTCACTAGAACATTTAAATATTTTAACCTGCAACTATTTCTAACTGATCTTACCAAGTGGTCGGTACAGTCTTAGGCTGCGTCCAGGGCCAGCGCTTAGGCGCTGAGGTGCGCTGACGCTTCTCAGTGAGCCCCTGCAGCCGCAATGAGAGCGGCTTTAGCAGGGGCTCGCGCACGCTTACGCAAGCGTGCGGAAGCGTAGGTCTTAGACAAATTTTAGATTTTCGCGCTCATGGGAGCGCAGGGCCAATCACGTGAGCGGTTCGCCCAATGAGGGCGAACCAGCTCCGTGACGTCACAGCCCTCCCCCCCCCCCCCCGACACGCCCCGGACGGCGCGCGGTCTAAGGTCAGGGAAAGCACCCGCTTTCCCTCAGCCTCCGCGTGTCTCCGCACGGCTGCAGTCCTATGGACGCAGCCTTATCCTGATTCAGCGCTTGTTAATTTCCAAACAGAGTTCTTAAAATTGTTTTTAAACACTGACTAACCTGTAACAATGGTATTTGGGAAGAAGGCTACATTTCTAAAACTACCAATGACAGAGCTAAAGATCAGCACCAATGTTCAACAAGGAATCCGCCCGCTCCGCCTCCTCCTCTTACCGTGCACTTCACAATTGGAACAACCTACCCGAGACTCTGAAAGCCGCCACCAGCCTAAGTTCTTTCAATTGTGAAAAAGTAAGGGTCGCTAAAGTGAAATAACTATAATTTAATAATCAGTTTTTATTACTGTTAATCTGTGTAAAGGTGACCTCAAACAAAAAAGATCTGCGGGTCCTTGAAGAAAATTGGTGTTCTGCAGCTGGCGTAATAGGGGA
This sequence comes from Ascaphus truei, assembly GCF_040206685.1. Taxonomy (NCBI): domain Eukaryota; kingdom Metazoa; phylum Chordata; class Amphibia; order Anura; family Ascaphidae; genus Ascaphus; species Ascaphus truei. The sequence goes on from NC_134486.1 coordinate 399,615,440, forward strand.
TCTCGATTCCCCTATAAACAAATTGGCAAATAGGAAAAAACTCTAACGCATAAACCCAATTATCTCTAACGAATGCAGAACCTACTGTGCCGAGGTGCCTAAGGATGAAGCATTCAAAACAAGTATATAAAGTAGGAAATACACATTTATTAAAAAAAAATACACAATCAACAATAACAATATCTAGAATAGTACTTGATATATCTGAACCATACATGAGAGCATGATATATAGCAATATTATGATCTTATATACATCCTACTAATATATGTCCATATATCCTAAATCCATAGTGACAAGAGGTTAATGTTGTGCAGATAAGTAGGTAGGGTCTTCAGTTCTTTCAAGACTTCAGCTGTCTCACATTTTAACCTTGTCTGTAACTGTTACATACTACGCACATAACATAGATTATCTTTAACTGGCCACGAAATGTCTGTAAATTGAATATGTACAACCTCTGTTCATTTAATGTAACCATGTATTGTCATCATAACTGTGACCAAGTCATACTTGAATATGAGAAGTAACTTTCAATGTATTATTTCCTGGTAAAACATTTTATTTAATAAAATAAATAAATACAATTATATGAAGTGAGGTTAAAAAAGGTTTGAATTTGAATTCCATGGTTTTACATATCAGGATATAACAATCATATGTTCTTTAGCAGGTCTAAAAATTAGGTAAATACAACCTCAGATGAACAACAACACATGACATATTACACCGTGTCATGATTTATTTAACAAAAACAAATCCAAAATGGAGAAGCTATGTGTGAAAAACTAAGTACACCCTTACTGCTTCCATAGGAATTAAGATGCTAAGTAGCAGACAGGTGTTGCAAATCAAATGCCCTTGATTAATTGATCATCAGCAAGTGTGAGCACCTCAATAAAAGCCAAAGTTTTAGCAGTTTGCTGTTCTGGACCATTCAGGTGTGTGTTAACACAATGCCAAGGAGGAAAGACATCAGCAATGATCTTAGAGAAGCAATTGTTGCTGCCCATCAATCTGGGAAGGGTTATAAGGCCATTTCCAAACAATTTAAAGTCCATCATTCTACAGTGAGAAAGATTATTCAAAAGTGGAAAACATTCAAGACAGTTGCCAATCTTCCCAGGAGTGGACATCCCAGCAAATTCACCCCAAGGTCAGACCGTGCAATGCTCAGAGAAATTGCAAAATACCCAAGTGTTACATCTCAGACTCTACATGCCTCAGTTAGCATGTTACATTTTAAAGTTCATGACAGTACAATTAGAAAAAGACTGAACGAGTATGGTTTGTTTGGAAGGGTTGCCAGGAGAAAGCGTCTTCTCTCTAAAAAGAACATGGCAGCACGGCTTAGGTTTGCAAAGTTACATCTGAACAAACCACAAGACTTCTGGAACAATGTCTTTTGGACAGACGAGACCAAAGTGGAGATGTTTGGCCATAATGCACAGCGCCACGTTTGGCGAAAACCAAACACAGCATATCAGCACAAACACCTCATACCAACTGTCAAGCACGGTGGTGGAGGGGTGATGATTTGGGCTTGTTTTTGCAGCCACGGGACCTGGTAACCTTGCAGTCATTGATTCGACCAGGAACTCCTCTGTATACCAAAGTATTATAGAGTCAAATGTGAGGCCATCTGTCCGACAGCTAAAGCTTGGCCGAAATTGGGTCATGCAACAGGACAATGATCCCAAGCACTACACTACAACAGAATAGCTGAAAAAGAAAAGAATCATGGTGTTGCAATCGCCCAGTCAAAGTCCAGACCTCAACCCGATTGAAATGCTGTGGCTGGACCTTAAGACAGCTGTGCATAAACAAATGCCCACAAACCTCAATGAACTGAAGCAACGTTGTAAAGAAGAGTGGGCCAAAATTCCTCCACAACGATGTGAGAGACTGATAAAGTCATACAGAAAATGATTACTTCAAGTTATTGCTGCTAAAGGTGATTCTACAAGCTATTGAATCATATGGTGTACTTAGTTTTTCACACATGGCTTCTCCATTTTGGCTTTATTTTTGTTAAATAAATCATGACACTGTGTAATATGTAATGTGTTGTTGTTCATCTGAGGTTGTATTTACCTAATTTTAAGACCTGCTAAGTGTAACACCTTCCCCCCCGCCCCCCCAATCGCAGATAGGGACCATGTGGGCAAATCTACACTTGTGTTACCGGGGGTGATTCCGGCATTGGAACCGACTCTGGGACCGCGGTTAGTGCGCACGGGCCCTCCAAAACCTCTGCTCTTGAGGTAGGTAGATTAGCAGCATTGACCGGCTCAGTAGAGAGGTTTGTCGCATCTTTCTCTGCGGGTTCCGTAGGTTGCAGCAGCATGGGTTGCAGTAACTGTGCTCTGCAGCAAGCACTCTTGGGTCCCCAAGTCAGTTCTCCATCTGGAAAATCACATTTGCTACAGAAACATCGTACGCACCACTGCCTGTCCACTTTTGCCACCAGAAGTTCTACTGGTAGGTGATAGGGGTCAAAGTCCATACCGCCATACTTATTCAACTCCTTTTGTAAGCACGGGCACAAAAGATAGGGTGCTTGCACTCCTCTTACTCGCCAAACTCTGTATAACTGAGGGTGCAGTTCGCTGCATCCTGTCCCTCCCTGCTGGGGAACAGAAGTGGTGGACTGAGACTCACTGACGTCATGGGGGTGGGGCTCTGGTTCTCGCGCCAATCCCGGGCAGGTTACTGTAACGCATTGTAGCTCAGCCTGGCCGCCATTAACACGTACGCTCTCCTGACTTGGCGGGAGATGCCATTTTAGGTGAGACTCATTATTAGCTTTCCCGGATGCGGGAGCCAAAGAAACTTCTAGGTCAGGATAGATAATTGGGCACCCATTGATCGGACCCTCGGGCAGAGATAGGAATTGTGTACCGTCTTCCTCGCATATGGCATGGCCTACCTTTAGTATCATGGCACTCCATTGACAGAGGGAATCATACTTTCGCCCTATGACCCATGCTTGCGCCAGTCCAGGGAGTTTGCGAACATGCTCCTGGATGTCTGACGCGAATGCATGAGCAGGAACTCCGCCCACAACGACCAGGCGGTTTGGGGTCGGGCTAAGCTTTGTGGCCAATGCGTGGACCTCCTGCCTTGAGGGCACCCACATAGTGGAAAAGTAAATTGGACAATTTGCATGAAAAATAGGACAGGGCACCCCAGGTCTAAGATCTGAGCAGCGCCTCCAAATGTAACACCTTCCCCCCTCCCCCCCCAATCGCAGATAGGGACCATGTGGGGAAATCTACACTTGTGTTACCGGGTGTGGTGCGTCACCTGATAGGCTCACAGAAGGCCTGAACCTCCGCCACTGGGAGCCTGGGGTTACCTGATCATTCGTCGAACACAGCACCTCCACCTGTAAGGGTTCCCACCTGAGTGGGATGGTCCTCTTACAGGAACCACAATAGTAAGACACGCACACAGGGTATGCTAACAACTGTTTTACTATTGCTACTACTAATAAACTCGGTACCCTGTAGCACACAGAATAATGCATATAGCCATACACATAGCAGTGCACCGGGTGCACACATCAACGTTGATATTCCCCAAAGTACCTGGGAGCTGGACACCAACCCCTTGATGACCCTATGTCCAAACCCACCCACGTGTGTTGGAGATAGCGCTATCCCTGGACGTGTTGGTGCACTATTATAGATACCTGCCCGGGCTCCAGCCACGGGTGCCGCTATACACTGAAGTGGATCCGACTGATCTGACGAGACGTCCTCCTACGCGTGGGGTGAATTCCAGCGTGGATAATATCACCACGGCTCCGCACCGTCTATACCTTGACGGGGATCCATCTGCCGCCGGCGGGCCGCAGTCACTGCGTGGTGTGGCCTCCTTAAAGATAGTCTCTATATAACACTGGGGTCTGAGCCCAGACCCAGGAATCAGGCTGCGCGTCACTGAGTGGCTTCTAACTTAACCCAAACAGCTAAAGGGGCAGAACTCCTCAAGTAGGGCCTGTCCCTGAAGCAACCACAAACTGGGGTAATGGTAACTGTTATCTGGGGCCTCTGGGGTTAACTAGGCCTAGTGCCAGGGGCTACTGCTCCCTGCACACACACCCTAACTCACCCAGCTCCAACTGCCGTTCTTCTAAGCCCGCGAAAAGTATCTCTTTCCCTCTTGCCGAGAATCCTTGCCTCTCATTGGCCGCTATGAGGCACCTGGTGCAGGCCTCTCTTGGCCTCATGGGACTTGTAGTTCCGTAGAGGCCTCTATAACATTGGGGCCGCGTGCGCGATTCCTCTGCGCATGCGCGACTTCCTAATGGCCGCCGCAACTCCTGCACTCCTTCTGCGCATGCACGATCACTGCGCATTTGCGCGCGTATACAATGGCGGCCCCCGCTGGCCGGGTGCGCCGCAGGGCCTCCCTGGGGTCGGAGCGCTCCCTGCTCCGGCCCCCACCTTCACAAACAGCCGGCGGGTCCGTCGCTGCCTCCGGCGGCACCCGCGACCGCTCTGTCGGCAAGGAGGGGGTTCTCTGGGAGCCGCAGGGGACCGGGGCTACATAAGGAACAGATGATTGTTATTATTTCCTGATATGTAAAACCATAGAATTAAAAGAGGGTGTACTTTCTTTTTCACATGACTGTATATATCCCCGCAAGCATCCCTCCAAATACATTAGGGAGACATGCCTCTGCTGAAAAAGTAGCAGACCTGAGCGATATTGTAATGGCTACGCTAAGTATATGTAAATGAGTCCCGCCCCACACTTCCTAAAAATAATTCCATACCAACTATAAAGCGTTGATAATAAGCTGAAGGCACCAACCTAATGATTGGAATCATGTCAGATCCAACAGGCCTAGAACCCACACCCTCTGCTTTTCTAGGTCACAGCAATGTGTGAGCTAAACCAACTGATAGGGAGTATTATTGTCACATCTTACTTTTGAGCTGCTCACTCCTCTCACATGTAGCTAATCTAGCTACTAGCGTATCTCACAGGTATCTCAGGTGTGCTCCACAAGGAACATTAAACTGTCAACCAGGAAGTGGTCTGGTTTTAAAGGAAGCCAGGGGTGGGAGCTACTACAGGAGTATGCACTCATTTTGGTGCTACATGATGGATATGCACAAAAATGGCTACAGTATAACAGAACAGGGACAAACATATTCACTGTTCCATCTGCCAGAGTGCCAGATACATACTGAATTGAAATACTTTATTTAACAATAAATAAAAAAACTCTACAAACTGCAAGAAGCTATTCCACTTCCAACAGAATACAAAGTGTTTTGGGGGTGACAATTCAGAGGCACCTTAGGAATAGGGTATGGTGTCAGACCCAACAGGATCAGAAGTTGAACTCACACAATTTCTGGTATTCAGAGCAACAGCTCTAGCAGTGTGAGCTAAACCAGCTGATGGGTTGCAGTGCACACTGTCTATTAACAGCATATCCCTATGGAATATCTATTCTGTTGATTGTATTTGTAACCTTGAAAACACTTCAAGCACAAAGTAATAATATGTACTCAGGGCTATGAGTTACTGAGACCAGGTGTGTGACAGAGTGAAGTTAACTCCTATCAGTTACGCCTGGGAGACATATGTCTGAGTGCTTCATCCAGCACTCATAAGGTTTAACTCAGGTGGAGGTTAGGAAATCAGAACTCTTTAGCTGACACCTGAGAGCCAGCAAGGTAGATAAGGATCATGTGACTGGCAGTAGCTGCCAGAGAGAGAGAGAGAGAGAGAGAGAGAGAGAAGCACACTGCTGTGTGAGCCCTTAGCCAGAGGGATTTCACCAAAGACTACTTCAACTAAAGTAAGGATTATTCATTTGTTTACTGACTGCTTAAAGTACTCTTATGGTTTGGTTCTGGTTTAGCCAGCCAGCCTGCTAGATAGGTCTGCTGTGTTATTAGTCAGTTTTTCTCCCAAAGTGGAGCAAGATTTATTTTGTTAAAGGGACAGTGTACCCGCATGTTATGTTACTGTGGAGAAATAAAGCCACTGAACGTTTTTATTTATCCTGAAACTATACGTGTGGACTGTTCCCTGACCTCGGCTACAGGCCGTCCTGCCACAAGGTGATATTAAATAAAAGTTTAACAGAACATGGGCAACCTCACTCTACTGGGTTAGAAGAAAATGGGCGCCACTTCTGCTGCTCTAGAGATTACACAGTTATAACTGCGGTCTGACAAACAAGCACTATTATTATTTGTAGACAAATATACTTGCTACTATCTGGATGTTATACATTTTCATTTTATTAGACCAGATCTATGCAATCGTGTTTATATTGATCGTACAGGAGGCATAAACTCCCATTAATCCCATTAAATCCCTTTGCAAAGGCTTTTGATTTGGAGAGACGCTTGAGGGGATATATATATGTGAATGCTAATAAAATTAGAAAGGTCTCTCTCTCTTCCCCTCTCAAATAAAATTTGCCCATCTCTAGTCAAAGTATTGTGGGCTTTGTGCCAATTTTTTACTCCATGTTGTCATGCTACAATACGTCACAGGCGTCACATGGGGGGGGCGCGAATCCGGAGCAGGCGCAGCAGGAAATGTTTGCGCTCCCCTGGTTTAGGAGATTCTGTATTTTCAGAGCACTTCCACCATGCCATTGAAAGCATGTTACGTTTTCATTACTCCCCACAGATGGACGTTGGCTACAGGAGAACATTCTTGTGCATAAATGAATGTACATTTGCAAATGCTGGTGCCACTCCAGGCTTTTAAGCCCTTCTGTTTGTTGGATGCCTGCAACACAGCAGTCATGTGTAGAGATGTGTGAATGTCTTCAAATCTGCTTTGCTACATTTTTCATGTTTGTTCATTATATTTTACAGGGGGGAGCAAAAGTTCCCATTGCTCAGAATTTTGGGCTGAATTTTACCACTTCTTGCCAGAGTTTCAGCACAAAATGTACATAGCTTAATCTCAATAGTATTTTGCATTCCAACTCAGCAACATGTACTGTATGCAGTCCTCGATACAGCAGTCTCACTACTAGTGGGAACCCTAATCTTGCTCACACAGGGTGTAGATCAACTAAATCATATTGAGCCACCTGTGCTGAAGCAGGGATATCCTGAAAACCTGACCGGTTGGTAGCTCTTGAGGACTGGAGTTGGCCACCCCTGCTGTAGACAGCACTGGAGCTTAAACAAGATTCAGTCTGAATAAAATAGCAAGTATCACTGCTATATATCTACTGACAGGACTGAGGACTAAAACTATTACTGAGGCTGGACAATAACTACTGGCTAGTCCCATTAGTGCTATTAATTCAGGTGTAACAGCCAGCTTCATGTTCCTCTCTGGTGTGATATGTACAGTAGGTACAGTACATACTGTGATATACTGCATCAACAATGGCATTGGATCCTATGGATCCCCTGGGTGATAGTGTTATTGTAGTACTGTATATATTTTTATCTGCGGGAACAATGTCACTGTAACAGGGGAGTTATCCCTGTTCAGGTAATATGCCTCTAATCCAGCAGTGTGGTGGTTAACTGCTGGTAGTCAATTAACAAACACCACCTGCCTGATTAGATTGCTTAGAAAAGCCTGTCTTTTGAGACAGGAAGAGAGACTCCTTAGCTCACACCTGAGCTGAACTTGGAGACAAAGTCTTGAGCCCTGCCAGAAGAAACAGCAGAGCTGCTTTCAAGACACAGGGGAAACTTCTAAACCTGAATGCTGACAAACCCTGAGAAAAAGGGAGCAATAAGGGACAGAGAAGATTTTCCCTCCAAACCACTACAAACAGATAAGACTTTCATTTATAAGACTTTTTATATCTGTTCATTTCATGCTATATGTTTGGGGCTGGGAGACATGCTTATCTAAAGGGAGTTGTGGATGCATAGTATTTCACTAGAAATACTCCCAAGTGAACAGAAGCTTTGTTTACCCCTTTGTTTGGATGGTTTCCTGATGTTAAGGAAACAGGCGCAATAAAAGCTTTATTTAATTTCACCATAACCAGTCTCCCTTGCATACCTCTGTGAGCGTCTGCCTACATATGGTGTCCGAAGTGGGACGAGAGGTGGTCTTTGAAGTTAAAAAGGACCGGAGATTTTTTCTGTGAAATTTTTTTTATGCTTTTTGCCTACAAACAGTCTGAGTAACTTAAAAAAAAAAAAAAAATCTCATGCAGCAGAGATCAGAGTTAAAGTGATACACACCACTGCACTGAAACTTACAAAACCACAGATGGACTATTTTCCCCAATCCCAAGAGGAGAGAGACTGCTGAAGCAGGTAAAACCTTATTTGCCTACCACAATAAAGTGTAATATGGTCATTGAAATAGGGGGTTTGCCTTCCAGCCAAAGTCAGGGTTCAAGAAGTGAGTTAGCCCTTGAAAGGGATAGTTGTTTGTTATTTTCAAATGTTTAGCTGAAGCAGTGAATACAGATGGTGACCCATGAGCGGTACTGATTCTGCAAATAGAGGTTGCCACACCGCATAGGACTACCAGCTGTGAATGGAGTATATGCAGAAAAGTGTGAAAATTGATGCAAGACTGTGCTGAAGCAGGGGAATTTTCAGCAAACAAATGCTGAGTGTAAAATTGCCCTACAGGGGAAAAAGGGATTGCTGAACTGTGTAAAAGGTATTCCAAAGCCAATTGCTGAGTATTGAGTTACCCTGCCGGGAGTGAAAGAAATATTCCACTGCAAAGAATGTTTTTTTTCTGCAAGTAAAAAAGTCTGCCTATGTATCTTGGGAGTAAAACAGGCAACCAAAGTGTGAAGAGTGAATGCCATAATACCCAAAGATGAGACTGAAAATTACTGAACTCAAGCAGAAAACCAAATTCGGTTGCTGAAGCGGAGAGATTTGACATAGCAAGTAAATGGTTTAAAGCAAATGCTTTTGCTGAAGCCAGAAAATGGGCAGCTAGCAAGCATTGTATTTAAAGAAATAGAACCCTGGGAATTTAAAATCGCCACCCAGCTGAAGTCAAATACAGACTCTGTAAAAATAGGGAAGAAAATTTGTTCCTGGTGTAAAGAACCCCACCACATGGAGCAGTGTCCCTTCAGGCCTTATTCAGACGATGAGAGTGAATGCATGCACAGTACTGCTAATATTGGAAAACTTACCCAAGGGAAGAAAAAGTCTACAGAGAGGCCTGTGAGAGCTACGACCTCTACAAGCAAAATATGCCCACCTGTAGCACTACAACCATTTGGGGTTCTAGCAAATACAGTGACAACAGCTGCAATAGCGCCTCCTGAGGTCAGGAAGAAAAATATACATGATAGCCCCAAATTGGAGGACAAAATACAGCGTTCCTGTAATGAACCCTCACGGAAGAGTGGCCCTTCCAGTCCGATGAGGAGGAAGACATCTCTTATGGGGAACCCAAACCGAGTCACACTCACAAAACACCCCAAGAATGGTGGGGTTGCCTGAACTCGGTACGAACCAAAAAGACTGCTCCCTACGATTACGAATATGATCGGCAGGAGAAAGAGCGGGAGCAATGGATCACCGAATATTTCCGTCAGCTATTACAGTTGCAAGAAAAGCCGGGTGGATCCAGTGATGCTGCTAAAATTTCAAATGAAGATGGAGACCCCAGTATCCCTGAAGGGATGGTGTCATCCAAATCAAAAAGGCGAAAAAAGAAAAAGAAAAGCGGTTCTTCATGTACCGTGGAAGGAACAGACACGTCCGCAGATCCTGTGGAGAAAAAGGGGGACCGAGATGCCCTGCAGCCTAGAGAAAATGGAGAATTCGTCCCGCGGATAACCGAATATCCAGAGGGCCCAAGGCAGAAGTCGTGTACCCCAAAGAAGTGTCTGTCCGGTGCCAACAGTGAGGAACCCTCAACCAGTCATCCCAGGGAAGCGGAGCCGGAACCAGTGAGTGACGATCCCTTTACCAGCCCTGAAGACGCCCTGAAAATTGCCAGGCGTGACTGTGATCTACTTTAAGAACAATTGAAACTTGAGAGAGAAGATAATGCTGAGTTACAGAAGACGGTCCTCGCAATGTACTCTGAATCTGGAACAGAATTGGACGATCTCAAGACTGAGCTACATACTGCAAACGCTACTATTTCCGGCATGGATGAAAAGCAAAGCCAATCTGATAAAATGATGACTAAGCTGAAGCGGAACTATGAGGAGGCACTAATGCAGATGACAGTCTTTCAGCAAGAGGTTCACACTCTTCGCGTAGAGCTGAATGCCTCACAACAGGAGGTCAACAATGTCCGGACAGAGGTGGACGTATCTCAGAAAGAGGTTCAGACACTCCGCAGAGCACTGGATGCCTCACATCATGAGACCAACAGCTGCCGCACAGATCTGGAAGTTTCCAGAAAGGAACTACACAGTCTCACTGAGGAGCTGGACATATCTAAAGAAACTACAGTATTGTCAATCTTGATACAGATCTCAAAGTCTCTCAGAAGGAGCTTCAGACCCTCAATCTAGAGAAGGAAGTCTCACGCCAGGAGACTGTCATTCTCAAAGCAGATGTGCGTAAATGGAAGGAGGACTGCAAGGATAGTACATAGAATAGTACAGAGACTGAAAAAGGAGAAAATTCAAGATTAAAAAGAGAAAACTTAAAACTGAAAGAAGAAAATTTTCAGTTGACAGACGAAGTCAAGGAAAAGAATGAAAAGCTACACGAGCTTAAGGAAATAGACTTTTGGAAGGTGAGAAGTTTGAAGCAGAGCACCGACTGTAGAACCAACTGCAAGGTCTGCATACGCACCTCGAGAAGGCCGAGGAGAAGCAGCGAACTCTGCAGGAAGAAAATCTGCAGGCTGTTAAATAAATTCAAGTGCTGCAGGAGTGTCTGATGACCCAGTATGTCCCCGCAAAGCAGCATGAGAAACTGAAGGCTACCCTGAGCATCACCAAAGCATCGCTAGAGGCCAAGCTTAGAACCCAGGTGATCCGCCACAAAAGGGAACACAAGAAGGTCCAGAAACTAAAACAAGTAACTGTGGCCCGAGCAAAGAAATTCATAGTGCTTCACAAAGCAATAAAAATGTGGAAGCCAGCTCAGAGAAAGCAAAGCGTGCAGATAAATTCCCTGAGAAGAGACTTGCAAGATGCACTCAAAAAACAGGGATCTCTCGCGGATGTGATTACAGTCCTACAAGGACAAGTATTGACCCTGACTAAGCGTCAGTATCCCACAGCCACAAAAACCCATGAAGACAAGGGTACAGTGAGAGCTGGGAATACCGCTCATCTGAAAGACAAGGTTGCAAAATTTGAAACACCTAAACAAGCACTAGCAAAACCTTCAGCCACCCAACAGGTAACAAAAGAAGGTACACGTGCTGAATTAAAACTAGAAGAATCCTTAGCTGATGAAGCTGAAAAGATGGGACATTCTCTAGAAGTGGGTGTAGAATTGCAACTTAACCCCAAAGAGGCAGAACTAGCAACCCCATTGAGGGGGAAAAGGACAGAGAGACAGCTTCAAGAGCGGAAAACTCAAAGGGCTGTTTTTAAACGCTCTGCAACTGCTGCCATACAGTATGCCTACAATAACACGAGCACCCGACGCGAGGGAAATCTCATGACCGCGCATGTAGCAAAAAGACTATACTTAGAAAAAGTCCTCCTCGAGTGACTGAGGAGTGCTGATCTCAAGCACCTTCGGGAGGAGACACGAATAAACTGGAGAAAGGGCTCCAATCCCAGCAGGACTGAGGATTCTCTTCCTCCATCCACTCACATTCAAGTCACTGAGATATCTAGAATGAGAGTGGAAGGATGGGCTTTGGCCGTGGCAAGCCCGAGCTTCCCACCAACAGGGGAGGTATGTAACAGGGGAGTTATCCCTGTTCAGGTAATATGCCTCTAATCCAGCAGTGTGGTGGTTAACTGCTGGTAGTCAATTAACAAACACCACCTGCCTGATTAGATTGCTTAGAAAAGCCTGTCTTTTGAGACAGGAAGAGAGACTCCTTAGCTCACACCTGAGCTGAACTTGGAGACAAACAGTCTTGAGCCCTGCCAGAAGAAACAGCAGAGCTGCTTTCAAGACACAGGGGAAACTTCTAAACCTGAATGCTGACAAACCCTGAGAAAAAGGGAGCAACAAGGGACAGAGAAGATTTTCCCTCCAAACCACTACAAACAGATAAGACTTTCATTTATAAGACTTTTTATATCTGTTCATTTCATGCTATATGTTTGGGGCTGGGAGACATGCTTATCTAAAGGGAGTTGTGGATGCATAGTATTTCACTAGACATACTCCCAAGTAAACAAAAGCTTTGTTTACCCCTTTGTTTGGATGGTTTCCTGATGTTAAAGGAAACAGGCGCAATAAAAGCTTTATTTAATTTCACCATAACCAGTCTCCCTTGCATACCTCTGTGAGCGTCCGCCTACAGTCACTTGCTACAGTACATCTGTAACTTTCCTCTGTTCCTTATATTGTACAGTGACGAGAGAATACAGCAAAGAGAGTGCACACAGATCTGCACATATGTGGATTCTTGGTAAGGATGAGCACAGTGATCGTCACCTTTTAGTTTCCACAATTGCTTATAAACAGTAGTTACCCTAAATATTTAGTGTGCTAGCCAAGCCTCATATAAATAAAGAGCAAAGGAAAGTGACAATCAGGGGTTTGGAGGTACTGGTATCACTAGTTTTTTATAAGTAAACCCAGACATTCTACTTAAATAAACTTTGATTTATTGTAGGAAGCCTCTCTCCCTGTCCTCTCCTTCGAAGTATACATGTTGTATACGTTTTCTAACATTATTGTCCAACTAGCTTCTCCCCAATATTTAACAAACACAGGGCAATGTTGGAGATAAATTGCATCACTTTTGTGGCGCGCCTCTTGGCGCAGAAGTATTAAGGTCTTTGCGCCATGTGCAGGAGTTAAGGGAGGAGATAAAGGGCGCACAAATTGTAATGAGATGCTGCGTCTCCGTGCGTCACTTTCCCTTTCTTTCAACCTGCGTCAAAAAGTGCGCCCAAGGTGAGGCGACGTTAACTTTCTTACTTAAACATCTGCACCTTATGTAAGACACTTGAGCAGGAACTTTAGCACAGATAAGCCAATTCCAGAGCATATTTGGTGCGGTTATTATGTGCTTTGATACATAGATCCTATAGAAACTCCTTTTTATGTTGGGTACGTGATTTATATTTATGCCATCAGTTTTAATAATGATTTGTGACCTATGCAAACATATCTTCTATTTGTATTTAAAAGGTTTTTTTTTATGGCCTTAACACTCAATCCTACTGTTATTTCAAGTACTGTATACATAGCTTTATAGATATCAGTTTATATAAGGTTATCATGTGCAACCTTAATTCCTAGGCATATTTTAACAATGATTTAAAAAAGAAAAAAATGAAATATTGATTATACACCCGATTGTAAAGTAACATTTATAGAGTGTAAGCTCCTTGGCGCAGGACCCTGCGTACCTACTTTAACAATGTATGTTAATGTTTGATACTTTGTGTTTGTCCTCCGACCCTGTGGTACTGCGCTACGGAATATGTTGCCACGTTATAGATTATTATTAATAATAATATTGGACTTTTGCACAGAAAAATAGGGAATGTACTTGAGATTCAAACTAATTAACCTCATGCATTTATCATTAAATCCCATAGCAAATCACAAAGGCCTGTACTTATAAAATATTAACCACGGCTTCATATTGATCAAACCCTTCGGAAATATTGTATCAGAGGGATGAAGAACAGGACTGTGATAAGAATTGTGATTTCATAATAAACCCGTGACGAGGCGAGACTATGATTTAGCCGGAGACTCTGCTCTTTGTATTCCCTACACTCTCCCTTTGCAATGAATATACAGTACAATCTGAGTCCACACAGCCAGTTAATTATTTATTTCTAGTTAAAAACAAGGTCATTTCTGTTTTCTAGGCAATGGAAGAGTTGCCCTTAGCATAGAAAGTCCTTCACGTTAAAGCTGCAATTACAATACGTTTGTTTTTTTTGTGTTATATTTTTTTTTTTTTTTTAACATCCCGATCACGTTAATATAAAATCATGCAGTAATGGTATATTTTTGAGAAACAATAATGGACAAAAATGTGTAGACATTTAAAAAATTCGACACCGTTTATGATTTTCAAAACATTGAATTATTACTATTAATGGGGTCTTTCAACCTTCAGTAAAAGAATTCTAGTTGGTGCTGAAGGACCCCTGTAAAGGTTAAAGGCTGAATCAACCCTATTTAAGACTAACTGTAGGCCTAATCTGAATGTTTTTGGGGGAAGGAAGTAGCTATGTGTGTAAAATATCAGGAAATGCCTGAATACGAAACAGCAATCGGTGTCCTGAATCTTTTTGTTGCTATTATGACCTGTAACAGGAGTGGTCAACTCCACTCAAGGGCCACCAACAGGTCAGGTTTTCAGGCTATCCCTGCTTCAGCGCAGGTGGCTGTCTTCGACCATTTGGTAGCAACAGGAAGAGGGTGTTCAAAAATAAATGATATTTTAACCCCATATTTTAAGCCCTATTGACAGCAGAGTACATCAATAAAAGTGCCACCCCAGGGGCCCTTAGCTCCGTTGGCGCACCAATTGCGTACTACATTGAAGGAGCGGGCACCTGCCTGTCACATCTAGCCCGACGGCGGTAACTGAAACAGCAACGCGTGTTGGCACCGGAGAGCAGTCACGTGATGTAAAAGTGCCAGAGGTTTCGTAACCACGAAGGTGGCACTGAAAAGGTTAATAAAAAGTTAATTTGAGCCCGAGTTTCTTTAGCAACGATGCACAGTATATCAGGGGAGTGCAAAACGTTTCCGTCTGCTCTCTCCCCCGGCGTTTTCTCACGCCATGTGACGTCGCGTTGCCATGGCGATGTGTCGCCAGAAGCCACCGGAGACCAGGCAAGGGAATTACAGACGCCTCGCGCACACTCCCCCGGCATTTAATGTAATTTCATTTTACGCACCCCTGCAGTATATCACCAGTGTTAAAAGTATATTTGCTGCTGGATCATTTAGTTACATTGTATCTTCCTATTACCTAAAGCAGCGGTTCCCAACCACGATGAGGTCAAAATACTTCTTGCTGTCACAACCGGCATCACCCAGATTTAAACCCTTAAACATGTCGTTTCCATTGGTTCGCTGCGGTTCTAGGAAAGGCTACAATTAACCGATAGTTCATGTGCTGATCTAATTCTAGATTTTCATTTCTTTAAAATCTAATTTTGTACTGAGTTTTTACTTGCTTATTTGTTATTTTTTTTTCCTAGGGCATCAGCTGTTGCCGTGACCATCGCTGTTGTCTTCATGAGTGTCAATGGCAACGGTAATTGTGAACTCCCAGCGATGCCACCGATACCTCCAGAATTCCACTACAGAATTTCAAATGGGTGGGATTCCTACAAACAGAATCAAAATGACTCTGCAGTTGTAAAAAGAAAATAAACTTTTTTTTTTTATATAGTGAGGACCGTGGCCTCCTCAATCACTGCAGAATTCCAGTTCACCAAGTCCAAGAAACTCAAACCTCAACTATTGGATCGGTATGTCGGTTTTATACACCAATTGTTGTTTTCGTTAACGAGTGAAATGAATGGGGCTGCCGATTTTAGAACCATTTTGGATACAATTGGCATCCATTCAATCTCTGACGCATCAATTCACCCTAATCCCTTTCCATTATGAAACGCTCCTATGCATACTAACGTCACACCAACTGGATGCAGGAGTCTGATACTACATATTTTTAAGCAGCAAATATCATGTTTTCAGATCTTTTTTTTTATAGTTCTACATTTACAGTTCAAGTTTGACCTTTGACTATAACAATGGTTCCTTATATTTCTCCTAGTTAAACTGCATTCTTATTGCAGCCAACCCCCTAAAAATAAGCATGAAATAAATATCCATTACAAATGACTTCAGACATACAGACTTATGCTCCAATTCTCACTATAAAACAAAATACATTGTAAACAGACCAAGCAAAACTACTCAGTGTATATTGGTCAGACTGGTCATTTGATTTTCTTTTCACACTCGGGACATCCTTTACGAGAATTATGTGTTTCTATTAGTCAATCAAAACCCTCTCATCACTGTAAACGCCCACAATAGTGACCCAATGACAGCGGGATCCGTGCACTAATCTAAACAAGGATTCCCTGGAAAACAAACCTAATGCCATTTAAGATAAAGTCACATAACAGAAAGAGGAACATTGGGCAGCAGGGCTGCCTCCCTCGTCACTGAATCAACATCCTCATCCTACTCATAATCAGGGAGCACAGTGTGCCAGTCACCAGTCACACACTGGCCTGCGTGAGCTGTCCAGCAGGAGATGAGTAATAACCTGCTCACAAGTACAACCACTGCATATTCCATTCTGTGCTAATACAAGAGGATCTCCAAACTCCACAAGTGCAGGCTGATAATACATAGTCACGTGACAATCCACAGGCTCACACTCTTATTGGGAGGAAGCAGATACAGTACACGTGTGCATAAACACTTTATTGTGTTGAAATGCCCCAATTCAGTCTCTTCAAATCAAATGTGCGAGTTTTGAATGCTCCCTTTTGTGAACTGTTTATTTAAATGTCATTTCTAGTTCAGGGATTATGCATATAAATATGCGATTTATCACTGACGTTTTCAATTCACATTATGTTGCATTTCTGCTGAATATTTATATGTGCAGCAGTACACAATGAATATTATAATGAAGTACATTGGTCCTGCTACAAAAGAGCAGCAGAAAGCAGCACTGCACTAAGCAGTTATATCTATGGTGACAATGTTTCCCAGCATATACAGATGTATCAGGCGTTATTACCCCTGTCAACACGAGTTTACACATCAAACAATGCATTAAATAACACCTGTGTTATCTCCTTCAGCATTGTTTTCAATAGCACACTTGTTAAATAAGGTGCCAGCGTTTACGCAATGCATTTCGTTAACAGGTGCAATAACATCTGTAGTAATAAACACATCACCTATTCCACTATTAGATCCATACACATAGGCAGTGAAACCTCTGAATGAGATACATTGTACCTCCTGATCCCAGCTGCAGGCTTGCATCTTAGCATTTGCTATCGGGGTCAGTTTAAAATATTATTTCCACTCTGTAGGTACAATTCTGTGACCCTATAGGATTCATAGCATTCAACTCACCCTCATTATAGTGTGCCCTCCTCCCGTTTTCCTCACCATCACCCTGTTACAGACACATACACTTCAGTGGGATCACCCTCTTCAAAACCAAGATCTCCCTCTCTGAGGGTCTGACCCTACAGAGAAGAAATTGCAGAAGATGCCTGTGTGGTGCTCTTACCATACATTGTTGACTGTGCTTCCCTGCCAGGCTCGGGGTCTCTCCTTGCTCACTCTGAAGGAGTATGTTTTCTTCTTGTAAAACTGCCTTGTTCAGATGTGCCTTTCATGCACCAGTACCGGGTGGGGGTGGGGGAATGAATGAAGAAACAAGAGGCTCATTCAGCTTTGTGGAAGACCAGCTTTCTCCAGGGAGTGGGGAGGACCCTATGCAAATGTATCCCCTCCCACGTTTGCTCTCTTCAGATCCCCTCGGTCTTCTCTCTCTCCTGAGAGATTATGGGGAATGGCAGGTTTGTGGACCTGTCTGAGACATGTGAATGTGCTCACAAGTGGTATTTATATTTGCTCTCTCTCCCAGTTTCTTTGCTTGGCTGCTATTGCTGCTGCTGCTGCTGCTGCTGCTGCTGCTCACATAGAGGAATACATGTAGGCTCTTCTAGCTGCTTCCCAGTGCATCAGCTGTTTTGCACCGATATTACTCTCCTGGCAGAGGTAGCACTATGCAAACAGAGCTACAGTACCCAGTGATAGAGCAGATAGAGATATGAGGCTGGCAAATAGCAACAGGGCTGCCTCCTACACAGCACGCATTGCTGCCTGGGGCTGCTGAACTTTTGCTGCTATACACATCTGCCGCCTCTTATTGCAGCATTGTGAAAGCACTCAGCCAGTAACAACTCCCAATCCCCCTTTTCACACCTGTGTCAGTATTTGCAGCCTTTATCAACCTGTTTGTTGTCTGCAACACCTCTGCCTTTAAACAATGGATTAACCCCATTGCTGCCTGCAGTGAATTTGAAATGTAAATGCTGAAATGTAAAAACTGCGAAACTCCAAACAGCACCGCTATAGCAACTAATATGCAAAATATACTGATTTATTTAGGGTGCGCACCCTTTGCACTTAATTGCCCTGCAGTGCGTTGACCTATAATTGCTAAGCAGTCTTCTGCCATAAGGCACCCGCCAAAGCTGGAAGACCCCTTGCAGACTATTTAAGTCAATGAACAGTAAATTGTCTCCCATCACACAGTAGGCAATAAACCCATTGACTGTCACTGTGATTTTCTATGCCCACCATGGGGGCAAAGATAGCCACAATGGCGAAGAATGGGCAACCAAAAAAAATATATATTACAATTAAATCAAACAAATATTTGCCAAAATATGCATTGATTGTCAATGTGGTTATCTATATCCAGGGGCATAGATAAACTCATTTGACAGTCAATGGGTGTCTCGGGAGACCAGGACTTTTGACATTTTATTTTATTTATATTTGTACCGGGATCATTAACTAGGCAAAACAAGGTAGTAAGAACAAAATGCAGTTTATTTGGGTAAACCCGCGTACAACACAATGAATACACAGAATACAGATAAAATAACACTTACTGGGGTTCTGGGGGTGAAATCTAGGCTCTACTAGGTGCAGGCGCCTGCTTCAGTCGGCTTAGCCTGACCGGGATATAACCCGGGATTCCTAGTCCTCTTTTCGGCTTTAGTTCCTAGCCGTGACTGACCCGTTCTAAAATGAGGACTTGGTCCTCGCATCTTATTTAGTCTCTGCAGGGCAAACTTTCCTAGCTTCAAAACGAAGCCGGTTGTTCTGCTATTCGTGACAGAGCAACTTTGAAAAGCCCACCCTAGCTTCATCGGCACAAGCCACTAGATCGTCTGGTTCTCGGACTGGGGCATCTCCTTACATACACAGAGAAGCAGCGACCATTCAGAGTGTGGGAATTCCCTGCCGCCAAACAATAGGAAGAGGGGCTCTTACTTTGGCTGACATCAGAGGAGGGGGGGTGCCAAGCCGGCTCAGGATGCCAGTGGGCGAAACATACGAATTGACCAATGGGAAATGCGCAGACATTCTGCAGCTTCCCCCAGTCAAGCCATTGCCACCTACTGGGCAGGCTCCACTGAGTCTGGCAGACCAGAGTGTCCTCCCCGCAGGGGGTCTCTGTTCTCCGGACCCAGTACTCTGCCCTGCCCCGGCCACTTAGCACCACGACACCTCTCAACACCCCGTCTCCTCTTTGAACTCCGATGTCTATCCAAACTTCCCGGCACCTATAAAGATGCCCGGGGGCTGACTGAAGACATTTATAGTAAAAGCACAAATTAAATAAAACATACTTTAATAGATAGGATCACTTGTGGAGACCCATATCTGTACGGGAAATAGGACTGAGATATCCGAGCTCGAAAACCAGGAGTCTGGGGGACACTGGGCAGTAATTCAACCCGCATACCAGCAAATCATGCCTGCACGCCGGAGAGAATTAGGGGACTACCGGTATCTTTGACCCCAACTCCTGCAAACAAAACAATTGCATTTCTAACCCAATATCCCACCTAAAACCAACACCTTTGCTGCATTGGGCAGGAACTGCATTAGGCAGTGAGACATTTAAAGTGAGGTTTTTAAGTGATAAATACAGTTAGACTACAGTTTGACTAGAGGTGACTGGGGACTGGATCTACTGCACACTCTTTTACTCTAGACAACAAACGATAAGCTATTCAGATCACACTATGATCCCATGCTTGCTAACCTGCCTATTTCAACCCCCCACCCCTTTACAATTTATTTACTGCAGCCTCTCCCAAAACTGACTGCACAATACACTGAAACCCTGAACTGACTCTAGCATTGCAATACAGCTAAACATTTGACAAAGAACAGGCACACGCCTGCTGTTAGTCTGCTCACACTCACTCTGCTCACAACAGCTCCTTGCAGCACTGCCTACCTCTGGCATCATGAAGCTGCTATGTATTTTAACTTTTTTCTTTCTCCTGGCCTCATGGAGATGTTACTCCCTCTACCCACTACAAACTCCTCCATCCTGGCCCACACCCAACATCACCATACACCCTGGACTACTCAAAAGCTTTGCACTATCTACTGAATGTTGGTGGAGAACTCTAAAAACCAGCACACCAACCACTGCTCACTCTAATGGCAAACACCACAAATCTACAACTTGCAAACAACTAACCAAATTTCTACTCATACTATTACTCTCTTTAGCAGGTGATATTGAACCTAACCCAGGTCCTCCCATTTCAGCTCTGTCCAATGCCCCTGAGAATTCCACCTTTAAATTCCAAAAAGGGCTATCTGTCGCCCATATAAACATCCGGAGCCTGCTGCCCAAACTGGACGAACTAAGGGCATGGTGCCTTATGCATAAACCTAAAGCCATCGTTCTTACAGAAACATGGCTATCCCCTAAAACCCCTGATGCACATATTGCCATTCAGGGATACACCATTTTTAGGAGAGATAGGTCAAAGAGAGGAGGAGGGGTGTTATTTTATATTGCAGACACCTTACAATTTACACTGTTAAATTGCCCACCAAGCCCACCCTCTTTTGAAACTCTAGTTGGCAAAATCTGCCTCCCCTTTTCTAAGCCCATCTTGCTCACTGGCATCTACCGCCCCCCTAAAGCCCCTCTACAATCCCTGACTGATACCACCCAATTTCTTGGCTCCATTTCCTCTCTGAATGAGAAGAGTGAGCTGCTAGTTCTAGGGGATTTCAACTTCAATTGGCTTGACCCTAAAAACCACAAAATCCAGATACAACTCAAGTCACTTAACCTATCACAACTCATTTCCCAACCCACACGGATAAACCTTAAATCGCATAACCATTCCTTGCTAGACTGGATTCTCTCCTCAAACCCCAGCAGAATCCAAACCTCTGGCATCCTTCCTGACATTTTCAGTGACCATGCAATAGTGTACTGTGTAAGGAAAATTAAACCGCCCCATTCAAGCCCTAAAGTTCTCCTCACTAGAACATTTAAAAACTTTAACCCACAACAGTTTCTGGATGACCTTACCAACTGCCCATGGCACAGATTCGATTTAATTCCCGACCCCGATTCTGCGCTCGACTATTTCCAATCCGAGTTCTTAAAACTATGCGATACCCATGCTCCACTATGCAAAATAAGGGTACGGGGGGCCCACCTTCCATGGGTTACAACGGACCTTATAGCACTCTACCAGTTCAGGGATGCCTTGTGGAAAAGCTACAAAGTAACTGGCACTACCAAGGATCTCAATCACTACAGATGCATGTGGAACATGTGCACAAGGCAAACAAGGCATGCAAAAGCACAATATTACTCTGACAATCTCCACCAAAATACATCAAACCCAGCTAACTTCTGGAAGGTTATCAACAATATATTCCAGCCTCCTAACCATCAACAACCAAGTAATATCACTAAGGGGGATATTACTCTGACAAACCCCACTGACATTGCAAATGCATTCAATGATTACTTTGTGGGGTGTGCCACTAACTTATTAGCGAAACGCAGCACAAACCCCAAACATGAATCTCATCCTGGGAGTATCCCTACAGTCCCACCCCCTCCCAACACTGCCCACAATTTTCAATTTAGCCCAGTATCTGAAGAGGAGATTACACAAGCGCTCCTCAAACTAAAACTAAGCAGCCAATGTGGACCCGACTTACTACAATCTAGGTTCCTACGACTTGGTGCCCCAGCCATTGCCAAACCAATTGCGTCCATAGTCAACTCTATCCTGTCTGCAGGCCATATCCCTAAGACCTGGAAAACTGCCAGAGTTGTCCCAATCTTCAAAAGTGGGGACAAAAACACTGTCTCAAACTACAGGCCAATCTCACTTCTCCCAATTCTATCCAAAGTTATGGAAAAATGTGTCCACTCCCAATTAAGCGATTTCTACACCAAGACAAATTTCCCTAGCCAATTCCAGTTTGGGTTTCGTCCCAAACACTCCACCGTAACTACCCTGCTAAAAGTTTGCAATGAAATCCAGTGTGGAATGGAACAAGGACAACTCACTGGTGCAGTATTCCTAGATTTTGCAAAGGCTTTTGACACAGTTGATCATGTTATCCTGCTTAACAAACTCCAGAGCTCTGGAATAGGGAAACATGCTTTAAACTGGTTTCAGTCCTACCTATCAGGAAGATCCCAACATGTGTCCATCTCAGGCTCTAACTCCAACCCCCTGGATATCACCTGTGGTGTCCCGCAAGGCTCTGTTCTGGGGCCCCTACTCTTCTCAGTGTTCATTAATGATCTTCCCACAGCTTGTAAGGAAGCCTCAATACACATGTATGCAGATGACACAATCCTATATGCACACAGCCATAGCCTCTCTGACCTTCAACACATACTTCAGTCTGAGTTTTTGAGACTCGAAAACTGGATTTCCCAAAACAAACTGTTTTTAAACACTGACAAGACTGTAACAATGGTATTTGGGACCAAGACTAAATTTGTAAAGCTTCCAGTGACTGAGCTCCTGATTAGAACCAACGCTAACACCCTAACACCTGTCATTAGTTTTAAATACCTGGGCTTATGGTTTGACTCCCACTTAACATTCGGGATGCACATTGATACCCTGACAACCAAGACCTATGCCAAACTAGGGGTACTTTACAGGAACAAATCCTGCCTAAGTCTCCTGGTCAGAAAGCGTATTGCACAGCAGATGCTAATGCCAATTATTAACTATGGAGACATAGTATATGGCTCGGCTCCTCAAACCCACCTTAGCAAACTTGACACCCTCTACAATTCAATTTGTCGTTTTGTTCTCCAATGCAACTACAACACACATCACTGCGAAATGCTCAAAGAACTAGATTGGTCATCACTAGAGTCTAGGCGCAAAGTTCACCTTTCCTGTCTCACCCTCAAATACTTTCTGGGCAAGATACCCAGCTACCTGAACAAGCTCCTCACCCCTACCACATGCAGCACCTATCACCTGAGATCAGACTCCAAAAGACTATTCATAGTCCCAAGGCTCAACAAAGTATCCGGACGTTCCTCCTTCTCCTTCTGTGCACCCCAAAACTGGAACAACCTACCAGAGACTCTCATATCCACCACCAGCTTAAGTTCTTTCAAATCTAAGGCTGTCTCACACTTTAATCTGGTCTGTAACTGTTTCATACGCTCATAATATATATTTTCTTTAACTGTGCACGCAATGTCTTGTATATAATGTACACCTTGTTAATTTATGTAACTGTACTTGTAACCATGTATTATTTGTTTTACTCTGTGCCCAGGACATACTTGAAAACGAGAGGTAACTCTCAATGTATTACTGCTGCGACACACTTTATTCGAGCAAATGCCCAGTTTGTACCTGGCAGATACCTGGAATGCGCCGCTCCTCACCTCTGACAAGCCGCGTTGCGTTTGCCTTCCCAGCCACGGTTCATGCCTGGCTGACGGGGGCCTGATCTGTTAAATGTATGTATATATATATATGTATGTATATGTGTACAAAGTGTATATATATATACACAGTATATACTGTATATGTATAGGGATTGTTATTATATATATACTGTATATATCCAGTATATATATACAGTATACTGTATATTTATTTCTCTTCATGTATTTATTTATTTATTTAGATTTATTTATTAATTGTGGGGCTGCTGTGCGTGAATTTTTTTTATTGGGGGTGAGGGGGGTGTTTGGCCCTTGGTGTGAGTTTAGGACTTGCAGCAGCAGCACAATTAATAAATAAATCTAAATAAATAAATGAATATAAATAAATACATTTTTATTGATAGTGTAGATGTGCAGAGGGTCTCCAGAGCAGAACCGCACTGGTTTCAGGTCTGGGGACCCCCTGCTCCCCGAGATACAGGCCCCTTTAGGGGGTGCCGGTATCCCTCTGCTCTGCTTGGTTTACAGGCCGCGATCACGTGGTCGGGCCCTTTAAACCAAGCAGAGGGATACCGGCACCCCCTAAAGGGGGCTGTATCTCGGGGAGCAGGGGGTCCCCAGACCTGAAACCAACGTGATTCAGCTCCGGAGAACCCCTGCACATGTACACTATCAATAAAAATGTATTTCAAATGTATTTATTGTCATTTATTTATTTATTTATTTAGATTTATTTATTTATTTTTTGGCTGCTGTGTGTATTTTTTTTATTGTGGGTAGCGGGGGTGGGTGAATGGGGTATTAGCCCCAACGGTGCTTGTTTAGGGCTTGCGGGGGGGTAGCGGGAGGGCTTAACCCCTTCATGACCGTAGCGGTATTAACTGCTACGTTCGTGAAGGGGTTAAGTGCACCCGCAACCCCCCCGCAAGTCCTAAACTCACACCAAGGGCCAAATACCCCCCTCACCCATCCCCACTACCCACAATAAAGCGGGCACGGTGGGTTAACCCCTACATTGCCTTAGCGGCTATCCGCTATGGTAATGAAGCAGCATTTCTGTATTTTTAATAATATTGAGCAGGAGCAGGGGGGGTCCCTGAGCATTAATTTCTGGCTCAGGGAACCCCCTGCTCACTGTACAATATTATTAAAATACAGAAATGCTGCTTCTTTACCATAGCGCATAGCCGCTAAGGTAAAGAACGAGTGTTTATTTATACTGTATACTGTATGTGTTTTATTGATACTGTACATGTGCAGAGGGTCTCCAGAGCAGAACCGCACTGGTTTCAGGTCTGGGGACCCCCTGCTCCCCGAGATACAGGCCCCTTTAGGGGGTGCCGGTATCCCTCTGCTCTGCTTGGTTTACAGGCCGCGATCACGTGGTCGGGCCCTTTAAACCAAGCAGAGGGATACCGGCACCCCCTAAAGGGGGCTGTATCTCGGGGAGCAGGGGGTCCCCAGACCTGAAACCAACGCGATTCAGCTCCGGAGACCCCCTGCACATCTACACTATCAATAAAAATGTATTTAAAATAATTTTTAATGTGCGGATGTTTGCGCAGAGAGAGAGCAGCGGATCTCTCTCTGCTGCAAACACATCTCGCCCCCGCCGCCCATACAGTAGTATCATTTATGTATGTGCATATACAGTACTGTATGTGTACAGTACTGTATGTTAGGGCTTATAGGGGTTGTTGTTATACAGTATATATATATACAGTATATATACTGCATTACAATTCATTATAGGGGACGGCTTCAAAGAGAACAGCTCGCAAGCGCCCCCATGTGTATTTACACGGCATTGCAGTATTTCAGCCAGCCGGAATAAAATGCTTAAATCCCTGCCGGGAAAATAACGCAATGCACTCCGGCAGAAAACGATCAGAAACCTGAATACACCCGGGTATACCCGAATTCGCGGGACTAGCCGAGCGAGAATAAAGTGTGTCGGTACTGTACTTCCTGGTAAAATATTTTATAAATAAATAAAATAAATAAAAAACTTACACATAAAAAAAATTCATGAGGCACAGGGAACATGAAAAGTGGAAAAGCAGGGGACGCTTTAACTTTTACATGTTATAATAGCTGCCCCCTGGCTTATGGTGCTAGGCATCTGCCAGGGGCCCATGATTCTCAGGGGTAACCAGATGGGCTTAACCTTTATTGTATAGCCTGGTTACCCCCTTACCGTCACAATGGGCATCCTAAAAAAAATACAATCAATGTTTTTTTTACCTTTGACGGGATGAAGATTTATCCTCCTCATCCAACTGCGGCACCAACTCTTGCCCCACGACACAATGATCCTCATCAGCATGATGCACAGAAGTCCATGAACCTCAGTTGCAAAGGAGGCCCGGTGAGTAGATTTTATCTTTCTTTTCTGCTTCTCTTCTTTCTTTTCTTCTTTCTTGTCTTGAACATGTCCAAGAGATGTTGATCCGCCACCCTCTTGCGGTCAAATGAGACGTGACATGCCTTTATATAAGGCCTGTGACATCACATTTTACTGACAAATTGTACATCTACCAAACCGATTAGTGGATGTACCATGTGGTGGCTTCCATGTGTTTGCTGAAGTAATATCATCTTAAAGGGAGGGACGTGTATGCTACCTGATTGACTGGCTTCCCTCAATTTAAGGTGACATCACATAATTTAAAAAAAGGGAAGCCATCACATGGTACATCCACCAATCGGATTGGTGTAGAAATTGATGTACAATTTGTCAGAAAAATGTGATGTTACGGGCCTTATATTAGGCCTGTCACATCTCAGTTGACCCCAAGAAAGCAGCGGATCAGCATCTCCTGGACGTGTTCAAGACAAGAAAGAAGAAAAGCACAAAAGAAAGAAGATAAGAACTCACCGGGGCCTCCTCTGCAAACAACTGAAGATCATGTAAATAGAAGATGTTGAGGTTAGGACCCCAAAAATAACTAGTGCTACAGAGCATATACCCTTTGGTACACAGAAATATATTGTGATAATTCACTGCAAACCGGAACACATAATGTCCTTGATGCATGCTTTGAGCTTAGGCATTAACCCCTAGATGAACTACGGTTAAGCAAGGGTAAAGAGAGTTGTATGGAGGATATCCTAGGACCCCCCCAAACCTCTGATATACACCAAGAACACAATAAACCTATGGTAGTGGGGCAGCTCACTTTAAAGCATGATGGTACTCACATATATCCATGTGTATATCCGGGTCTGTGTGCTCGAGCTGAATGGAAGCAGAACGAAATCACCTTATGCCGAGAGGAAAGATGAGTCAGCGGGCACTACGATGCAGAAGAAATCGATGAGGCTGGACTGTGCTACAAAAAAAATCCTTTATTGAGACATGGATAAAAATTAAGAGGAGGGAAGAGAACCCCTGCACCTCTAACGCGTTTCACCCGCGATCGGGCTTTTTCAAAATATATTTATATAAGGCCTGTGACATCACATTTTACTGACAAATTGTACATCTACCAATCCGATTAGTGGATGTACCATGTGTTTGCTGAAGTAATATCATCTTAAAGGGAGGGACGTGTATGCTACCTGATTGACTGGCTTCCCTCAATTTAAGGTGACATCACATAATTTAAAAAAAGGGAAGCCATCACATGGTACATCCACCAATCGGATTGGTGTAGAAATTGATGTACAATTTGTCAGAAAAATGTGATGTTACGGGCCTTATATTAGGCCTGTCACATCTCAGTTGACCCCAAGAAAGCAGCGGATCAGCATCTCCTGGACGTGTTCAAGACAAGAAAGAAGAGAAGCACAAAAGAAAGAAGA
This sequence comes from Ascaphus truei, assembly GCF_040206685.1. NCBI lineage: Eukaryota > Metazoa > Chordata > Amphibia > Anura > Ascaphidae > Ascaphus > Ascaphus truei. Next base: position 399,642,800 of record NC_134486.1, read on the forward strand.
TAAGAACTCACCGGGGCCTCCTCTGCAAACAACTGAAGATCATGGACTTCTTCGCATCATTGTATCGTGGGTCAAGAATTGATGCCGCAGTTAGATAAGGAGGATGAATCCTCATCACGACAAAGGTAAGAAACACATTGATTGTATTTTACCAAATTGTGTATTATTTTTTTTTGGATGCCCATTGATTGGCAATATATGTATCTATTCCCCTGGGTATAGATAACCACAATCAATGTATTTTTTGGCAAATATTTGATTTGATTTAATTGTAATGTATTTTTTTTTTACCTTGCCCATTCTTTGCCATTGTGGCTATCTGCTCCCCAATGGTGGGCATAGAAAATCACAGTGACAATAAATGGGTGTATTGCCTACTGTGTAATATACAGTATTGTGCTGATGTCAATGTGATTTTATTGTGTATTTATTTTGTCCGGGGATCCCATGCTTCCCAAGTTACAGGCCCTGGTAGGGGGTGTCGGTATCTCTGTCAAGTTTAATTCTCCCGCGTCACATCAACGGGACATTTAAACTTTGCTGAGATACCGGCAGCCCCTATGGAGACCTACAACTCGGGAAGCAGAGGAACCCCAGATCTGAAATGACTGGGGGTCAAGTCCACAAACCCCCTGCTTCAGTAATATGTTAATACATTTTAAATAAAAACAGCACGATCAGTGTACGAGCTGTTCAGGGAGATGCAGCTCTCTTTGCAGCTCTTACAGACTGCTGGGATATCACACGGGCAGAAAGCTGAATAAGACACTGCTAAAGATACTGATAACTCGATCAGTATGGCATTTTCCTACCGAACGGTATCTGACTGGCCCTTTCTGAATACCGTGATACCAGAAATGTCATACCGGTCAGGAGGAACATGCCAACCCGATCGATATGGCAGTGATTTTATCGAACCTACCTGAATAGGCCCCTTAATTGGTGGCAAATAATATGGTTACTCTGTGCTTCTTCCCCAGGTAACTCTCACTCCGGCTGGGGAGGTACTTACTGTATGCTTGTTTCCTTTAGTATTGGTTAGACTGGAAATCTCCTACATAGCATAATTAATGCCCTTTCTCAGGTGGACCCATGTTGGGACACACACTAATCTTTGGGATCAATATTCCCCAACTGTGTACGGCATTCTTCCTATAGTCTTATTAGGTTGGCAGTTTATGTAGGACTTGCTGGTGGGGCCATCCGATTATGCTCTTGAGCTACTTCTCTAAGAACTCCTGCTGAGCACATACTCACTTATCTTCCTTTAGGAGAACAATCTTAGGCCATTACTATAGGCGCTGACTACATAGGGTACGTTCCCTAACCGAAAACAATAGAGGTGACGGGACATCCTTATTTCATATAACTATACACTTAAACCTGACTCACAGTGAGGCCCTCTCCAACTGCCACTTTCAGGGAACCTGGTTCTAGAACATTCAGGGCAACTATAATACCCTCCCATCTCCTTATGATGACCGGTTGCTATCCTTTCTGCATAGTCACCCTTAATCACATGATGGGGGGGGGATTAACCCGAGTGAGCCCACACAGTTAACCCATTAAGGTTGTTAACCCCTAACATTAATTAGTAGTCCCCAGAGGGGGCTACAATTATATAACTTTCTCCCTTAAATCTGCCTCACAAAGTCCTTCCAGTATACACTGGCGACACACTTTATTCGAGCTCGGCTAGTCCCACGAATTCGGGTATACCCGGGTGTATTGAGGTTTGTGACTGTTTTCTGCCCGAGTGCATTGGGTTATTTTCCAGGCAGGGATTGAAGCATTTTATTCCCGCTGGCTGCAATACTGCACAGTATATATATATATATACTGCATTACAATTCATGAATTTATGCCATCTGGTAGACACGCGAAGCATTGCAGCCTATTAAATCCTAATCATTATAATTTAACAGATCAGCCGCCCGTCAGCCAGGCATGAACCCAGGCTGGGAAGGTAAACGCAACGGGGCTTGTCAGAGGTGAGGAGCGGCGCATTCCAGGTATCTGCCAGGTACATACTGGGTATTTGCTCGAATAAAGTGTGTCGGTGCAGTATTCCCAATATTCCAGTATATTCCCAATATTCCAGTATATTCCCAATATTCCAGTATATTCCCAATATTACAGTATATTCCCAATATTCCAGTATATTCCCAATATTACAGTATATTCCCAATATTCCGCACCAGGCGCAAGAAACTGTTGCGACATTTGACATCACTGTAAAATGCATATAATGCACAATGCACATAGTTCTTTGTTCTGAACCATAGATCTTTTACAACAAAATTAAATAACCCCACACAGACACTTTTACAAAATAGTATATTTAAATAGCAACATTTGCATTGCAGTACCATGACCGATTTTTATTATAGCAACCTCGGCTGACCTCTAATCCTGAACAAAACAACAGTCCTTTGTAATGTACTGTATAAGCAGAATGTGTTTCTGCTGTTGTTTGGAGGGTGTTAGTGGGAATTAGGAGTGAGCAGTGGGAATTAGCAGCTGTAATTATTTGTGTGAGCCAATCATGTTTTTTCTGGGTTTCTGTTCTTTAAACTAGAAGAATGTTGTTTCTATCAGCATTGCTTAATATTTAAGTATTTCAATATTTACAAGTAAAATTCAGATTGAAATGATTTCCAGTAAATGTGTTAAAAGCAGCTGTTTGCACTGATCGCCATTTTTTTTGTTTGTTGCATTTTCGTTTATTAATTTACACTAATCTGTTCTTGCCCTTTCTAATGCTGTTTTTCTTTTTAAATCTGGTGCTTTCACCCGGAGATATACAGTACACGTTTTAAATATGAAGTGTCTGAGAGGTTACATTGGAGATGCCCAATGCAGTCTATAGATCAGGGGTCAAGAGTTACAAACCAGCCCTCAAGAGTTACAAACAGGTCAGGTTTAAAGGATATCCCTGCTTCAGCACAGGTGGCTCAATTAGTGGCTCAGTCTTTGACTGCACTACCTGTGTTACAGCAGGGATATCCTGAAAACCTGACTTGTTGGTGGCCCTTGAGGACTGGAGTTGGCCACCCCCGTTATAGATGATCATGGTAACCCCAGACAATAAAGATGAAGAAAATCAGGGTTTGTAACACTAAAAAAAAATATTATTATTATTATTATTATTGTAAAAGATCAGGACATGCTCAGGGGGCAAGATGCTAACATTATACAGTATGAGTCATATAGGCCTCTGGGAGAATGGCTGGTTTAAGATGTTAATGTTTTCGTCCTCACACTGACACAAATGAATTCTTCTTACTGTGCAAGGTTATTACATAGAATACAAAACAGCCCATCCAAACAGTCTTTGTGTATGGTACTGTATGATGAAGAGGGCCGAATGCTTGTAACATATAACTCTGTTATTTTACGACATGGAAGAAAGGACCAACAGGGCTTCCCACCCTTCTGTGCCTACGGAGACAAAGTCAAGACTCCTCGAAATTTCGGCTAACCACGTTTATAAAGAAACATAAATAAAATATTCTAAATACTTATACAGTAGCCACTTAGTGGGGCTCAGTACGCTGTAGCATTGATGGTCCTTATAGATGTTACAAATGACATCCCAAATCCAAGATGATGCCACAAGAGATGGGCAAATGTGTCCAAGTCCAGCCAGCAAACATTCGGATGATAATCGTTTTCATGTCTTTGCAAACTCACAGAGTTCATTCGAACACTGCTATTCAAAAACCGAGCTAAAATCAGCCGCCAAAGTGACAAATCCACAAAAATTCTCTTCAACTAACTTCACAAAAAAATACTTGCAGTTCCTTCTACCCAGACCCGGGAATATGGGTTTTGCTGCAGAAGAGAGAGCGAGAATACACCGTGCATATCCAAATTAGCAGATTTCTCAAGTGTGCTCCTTTTTGTGCACTAGTGTCTGTCCACGTATTGTATAAAGGTATGTTTGAGGAGGTATATAAGTCACATATTTCTTCCCTCTTCCCATCCTCCCCCTCTGCCCCTCCCAACCCCTCTCTCTCCTACTCTCCATCTCCCTCTCAACCTCCCTCTCTCCATCCCTCTTTCTCTCCCTCTCTTCCTCTCTCCTCTCTACCCCCTCCTTCTCTCTCTCCCTGTCCTCCCAAATCTGTGGAACCAACTGCAAGGCTTTTTTAAAGTTTGTTGAAACAAACCATTTCCGCACATTTTTGCATATTCAAATTTAAAATATATGTAAATTTAGAAGCAACATTTTTGTGGAACTCAGGCTAATTCGCGAAAAGTTGAACTTGCAAAGAAATGTATTTTCGCAGCAGATTCGAACTTTGGCGAAAAGTTCGCCCATCGCTACATGTTACCCTTACTGCTGTGGAGAAAGTGCACATATTGCACTCATTATAGATGAGGTTTCATTGTATGTTCACCTGATTATACAGTAAATATGGTTATCACACTAAGGGGCCTATGCAGAGAGCAGCGCTAAAGTAAATCTCGTCATTTTTTTGAGAAATTCGCGCAGAAAATGGCGAGTTACGAAAAACGCGCCATTTTTTTTTCTATTTGTAAATCTCACCGCGCGGCTGGCGAGAACCTATATCTCGCCAGTTTTAAAAATATCCTAATTCAGAAAGGCGCGAACGGCATCTAGCGGCTGTTCGCGCCAATAAAATGGCGCGATTTTCTACAATTTGCTCCGCCAACAAAAGTTGGCAAGAAGCTGGAGCTCGCCGGCTATAGGAAAGGAAAAAAAAAATGCGCAATTTTTTTTTTACACATTTCAGCATCGCGCATCTCTCCATTTTAAACTCGCCACACGCATTCATGCTATAAATTGCAGATTTCACACATTTCTGCATATGGAGAATAAAACTCTCCAAAAAAGCTACTTTTTATTACCCTCGCCAATTTTTAAATTCGCTGCTCTCTGCATAGGCCCCTAAGGGTCTCCATTAAAAAAGGGCATATCCCTTGTTTAAATATCACAGCTTAATTGTAGTACTATTCTGGGCTACAAACAATGTCTCAAGGGTATTCCAGGCCCCTGCTCTTGCTCATTTTTAAGGTTCCCCTCACCGTCCTTACAAAAAATCAGATTCACCAGGTAACAGACATGGCACATTCACCATCATTCAGGAGGAGAGACAGGAGAAGGACTTGGCACCACTCTGCAATTTAAATACTTTCTTTATGTAGCCAGGTCCCCCCTTTGCGCACTCACCCCCTCCTTCTGGTATGCGAGCCGCGCGTTGTGTGTAGTTGCGGCCGGTTGCCAGGGACGCGGTCGGGCCGGTTGCCGGGGACGCGAGCGGGCCGGTTGCCGGGGACGCGAGCGAGCCGGTTGCCGGGGACGCGAGCGGGCCGGTTGCTGAGGCCGCGATCACGTTGCTGAGGTCTCGGCGGTCCGCAGAGCAGGGCGCCGCCATTGAAAGACAGCTCGCGCATGCGCAGTTAGAGCAGGTGCGGGAGAACGCCAGTCAGCTCGCGCATGCGCAGAGGTAAGCCCGCGAAGCCCTAGCCTACCAGGGAAGGTATTGGCCAGGGACTACAGATCCCATGAGCCTTAGGGAACCCCATGTGACGCCAGGGAGCCAATAGGGCTGCAGGAGCTCCCTGCTTGCAGGGAATGGATACATTTCGCGGGGGTTTTGCACACAGCAGTTGGTGACTGGAGCAGCTAGGTGAAGGAGGTAGGGTGCAAGAGTCAGTGACTCTCTGCACTAGGCCAGTAATTCTCCTAGGCCCCAGATAGCCCTGAGTCACACTAGTTGAGTGTTGTAGGGACAGGCCCTAGGTTAGGGACCCTGCCCCATTAGCTATTCGCTAGTTAGGGATCCAGCGGACGCTGTGTTTCCCGCCACGAGGCTTGGGCTCAAGCCCTAGCCTTAAAGAGAGCTGGACTATCTTCACGGAGGCCGAGCAAGCAGTGACTGCGGCCTGCTGGCAGCAGACAGATCCTCGCCAAGGTACAGACGGTGCGGAGCTGTGGTGATATTATCCACGCTGGAATTCACCCCACGCGTAAGAGGATATCCCGGCGGATCCAACCCCAGTGGTATAGCAGCACCCGTGGCTGGAGCCCGGGCAGGTAACCCATAAACTCACGTGCACCAACAAGGCCTATCACCAGACATAGTGGCTGCGCAGTCACACACACATATTGGTATATGACTTGGGAGTGCGAGACATTGGGTTGGGGTTACTGGACACGGGGTGGGATCACTCATTGGAAGGTTAGCGTCCGTCGTGACGCCTATGTGTTAGCGTCCGCCGAGGCGCCTAAGGTGGTAGCGTCCGCCGCGACGCATAGAGTGTGGGCTCCTGCCGTAGTGCAAGTTAGCGTCCGGCGAGACGCCGTAGTCAGGTGGCCCTTAACGAGGGACACCGGTTGTTATGTGTTGATGTTATATGTCTTCTATGCATGTTAGTAAAGGTATTAGTCATTATCAATTCCGTTGTACGTGGTTATTGTGTAGTGTCCTGCGAGGAACCACTCCCCCTCTGGTGGGAGCCATCGCAGGTGGAGGCGCTGTACCGAGTAAGTGGTTGGCCACAGTATTGTAATTCCCCCAGGTTCCCGGTGGCGGAAGCTCAGCCCTCCTGTGAGCCAACAGGTAATGCACCACACCTATGGTAACATTGTATGTTTCCTGTACCCCCACACTGTATCTGCGATTGGGGGGGGGGAAACCCGTTACATTTAGAATTCCTCACATTCACCTCAACTCATATACAGATGTGTCTCTCTTTCTCAATCCACTTGCTAACTTGACTCTTCAACAGACCCCTCTTTACCTTCCAAGTAAGGGCACCACCCAGGGCACCATTACTGGACCAGAATGGTCAACGGTCATATGGTGCATACTGCACGTGCCTCTTTCTTTGGGGCATTACAGTTTTATCTACACATTATTTTCACACACTGGAACTCTGTTATTAGCAGCTTATTAATTGGCAGTGGATACCAGGAATTTACACATACTGCACACCGCTTACAATTGTTGTGCTTGTTCCATTGTAGGCCGTGCATTTATGTAAAGCACGTGTGTGACTTAAAGCTCAAGGTTTGGCCATTCTTTTACACAGATAACAGCAAATTACAACCTTGGCAATAGGAATACAATTCGTTATATGTATAACCTGAGATAATTAACAATATAATGAGCAAATTGAAAATGGTGTCCACTAAGGAAGAATAAATGATCTTCTATGCCAAGCTTTTTACTTGCCAGGATATTGCCATTGTGGCATGGCATGTTAAATGAAAGGGATTTGAAACAGGACTATCAGAAATGAGTGGGAGCTGCCAGGGGTGCACCATCTTCTCTTTGCTTGTGATGGTGCCCTCCACATTGAACAGGCGACAGAGTTCATCAACTAGTTTTCCAAGGGGCTCACATGGCAAAAGAATTCATGAGCTGGATAAGAATATTGAAATGTAATTTTAGACATTTATAACATGACTTTAAAAGCATTCTATTTCAATAAAATGGTTCCATAGGACAGAGGGTCCCAAATCCAGTCCCCAAGGACCCCTAACAGTGCAGGTTTACAGGATACCCCTTCTTGAGCACAGGTGATTCAGTCAAAATGATTGGGCCACCTGTGCTAATGAGCTCTGTAATTGTCAAGTCAGCCTCAGTTCTTGGACAAGTCATTATGAAGCTTTGGACTACTGTTACTCTGCTCTCCCCTATTTGCCTCCACTCTTTCACTTGCACTTTTGCCTCTACCCTTAGTTCTTACTCTTGGACCCCTAAACCCTCCTTCCTAACTTCCCATTCTCTACTATCATCTCCATCATTCTGCAGTCATCGTCTCCATCTGTTTCTCACATCACACCTCCATCACCCAAACAATCCAGCAACTCCATCCTACTCTCTCGTCCTCTCCTTTCTATTACTTCTACTCTGTGGAGTAGTGTCCAATAATCCTGGTCCTATCCACATACCAATTGTTTCACGTCCCACACATGCTACCCCAAAGTCTCCTTCTCCCCACTCATGGCCAATCACACCAACCTCATTAACATTTCACCTCTCCTTTCCCTTTTCCTGTGTCCTATGGAATACACAATTTGTCTGCAACAAACTTATTGCAATACATGACTTATTCATTTCTAACTCAACCTTCTAACTATTAATCTGGCTCACCCCCTCATACCCTGCCTCTCCTACTGTACTCTCCTATGGTGGTCTTCCCCTTAGCACACCCCCACATCAGGGAATAGACAGATCAAAGGACTTGGCATACTACTTTCCCCACGTGGCACATTTCACGTTGCACCCCTTTTCCCATCACATCCTTCGAATTCCACGCTGTCCTTCTCTTTCCCCCGTCTTACCTCAATATTGCTGCCATCTACCTGTATTGTTCCCCTAGACTTACTTATCAATTTCTTGGCAACTTTGCCACCTGACTTCCTCTCATATGAAACATCTACTGTCCTCCTGGGAGGCTTTAACATATGTAGCCCCCTGTAAAAAGCACAGGCTATACATATCTTTTTCCTACTGGGTAAGTCCTGTTAGGGCCAGGCACCAGTAGTGATCATGGGTTTTCCCCCCTTCAAGCCCTGCCCCGAGTGATAGATGCAGGCCCCTGACTCTGCTGCAGACATGAGACAGAGAGGAGGTCCTGCTGACATCATGAGGGGTGGGGCTAAGCCTATTTAGCAGCCCATTCCTGTAAGTGACAGTTAGTCTATTCTGGAGTCTACGAGGGAGTGGAATCTGGAGTCTGTCCTGGGAGTGAGAAGAATATACCTAGCTCCGTCCTGGGAGCAAGCAAGAGAGAGAACTCTGGCCTATGACATTTGGAGAACGAGCCGAGTTCAGGTGGACCAATGCCCCTCATCCCGATGATGGGGTAATGGGGAGAATCCATCCCCCACCCAGAGGATACCCTCTGAGGTGGGCAGTGGGGTATTGAGACCCCAGCACAGTCCATCCTGTCGGAGTGCACACTTGGAGGGAAGGAGAGGAGGAAAGGCCTGTACAGAGTGGAGGGTCGTGCGAATTGTGGACATTGCTGTTGTTGTTGTAGCTGCTTGTTGTCGCTACTACTGCCGGGCGCTGCTCGGAGCAATAAAGAGAGACATTACCTTTTTACTAAAGGCTGTTGTGTGATTCTGGAGCATCCACCCTGGGACCAGGGGTCACTCTTCTATACAAGTCCTACCCCATACCCTGGGAAGGTATAGAGGATGGAGGCGCTGCACCACCACTGAAAGCATGGAGGCTACTAACCCAGAAGCCTGGTCCTGTTATCCCCCACACCACCGCGGGAGACTCAGGCCCTCCTGTTCCACGCAGGTACGCACCACCCAGTACATGTAATCCGCCCTCACGCACCCTAGATATGTCAGATGAGTCTAGGGGGGGGGGGGGATAAGGGTTACACATACAATACCTCTTGATAATCTGAATGTCACCTCAGAAGCCCATTTTATCTCTTTAATCTCCTCCTATGGTCTTTCTGAGTTGACCACCTCTCCTACTCACTGAAATGAACACTCCCTTGCCTTGGTTTCTGCCATTTCTGCTCTGTCTACAACTCCTCAAACACACCATTCCCTCTCTCTGACCATCAGCTCCTAACCTTTAGCTTCATTTTACCCTCTGCATCCTCCTCATGAATAACCCTTATTCTTATATATGTATATATATATATATGTGTGTGTGTAGGTACCTGCATTAACAGGTATGCCTTGACGTGGCATGCAGACTTACAAATGCTTTGGCCAAAGGGTTTAACAAAATACCCTTTTTCATGACAATATTATTTTATCATAGCCTAATTGGTAGGAGCGCAGGAATCGTTCTTTTTGTTTTTCTATATGTTAAGGCCTATCTTTTTACCTGCAGCAAACTTCTATAGGGAGCAGCACGGTATTATGTACAATTTATCGTCCTATAACCCCGTCCCTTTTCCTTGTCAAGCAAACCTACTTTTCTTCACTTGTACAAACTCTGTCCTCTTATCCTCAGCGACTATTCGCCAACTTTAACTCCCTTCTCCGCCCAACTGCACCTGCACCCCTTTCTACCCCCGCAGCCCGAGTACTTGCCACCTACTCCACAGACAAGATTAAGTCAAACAGACATGACATCTTTTCATGTCAAGCTCCACACGCAACACCAACCTCAACATCACACACCGCTTATTTTCCCCTGTAACCGAGTAAGAGGTGCCGGACCGTATTTACGCATAGACCTACTAGGCCCGGGCCTATGGTGGCAAAATCAGGGGGGGGGGTGCAAATGTCAGGGAGGTGGGCAGTTCTGCGGTTATAGAGGCCCCACTCTCTACCCCACAAAAATTAAATTGATTGCCCGGGAAGAGCGTGGGGCCCACTGGAAAGGTCTATTACCTCCTCCTTCATGTCCTCCTGCTTCTGCAGCATCAGGCCTTGACCCCGCTGCCTACTACAGCGTCCGCTGTGGGGGACGCTGCACGGACGAGAGCCCTCCCCTCAATGGCGCCGGGCCCATTGAGAGGGGGGGCCGCAGCGCTGAGGCGCGAGCTGCTCCTGCTCTCAATAGAATTGAGAGTAGGACTCGCGACGAGTGATACGGCACGTCCCCCGGCGGTTCAGCCAATGAGGGCGAACCTGCCGGGTGACATCATGGCCGCGCCCCCATCACTCCCCCGCCACGCCCCCCCCCCGGTCTCTCTTCCTGCAGTGAGCTGCAGACCAGGGAATCGGCTGCACGCACCGCCAATCTCGCGGACGCGCGTTGCAGCGGAGTTACCGGGGCCTTAGCCTCAGACCTCGTCCAGGGTGAAGGGAAGAGCGGAGCGAGTGGGCTGGCGCTCATGAGCAGTGACGTCGCCTGCATGTAAGCAGGAGACAAATCCTGTCCTGCTAGAGGAATGTCCTGCTAGAGGAATGTGATGCGAGGGGGGCGTGTCAATGTGATGCGAGGGGGGCGTGTCAATGTGATGCGAGGGGGGCATGAGAGTTAGCCGGCCCGTGCAGCGATGAGACAAGCAGACTGGGAGATAGCTGTGTGTCAGTGTGAGATAGCTCTACACAAGCCCGGGAGAGGGGAGAGGACAGGCTGGTGTGGCGAGGAGCAGTGTGGGGAGCAGTGAGAGAGGCAAAGAGGACAGGCTGGAGTAGTGAGGAGCAGTGTGGTGAGGAGCAGTGTGGGAGGCAGAGAGGACAGGTTGGGGTGGTGAGGAGCAGTATGAGAGGCAGTGTGGGGAGCAGTGTGGGAGGCAGGAGCAGTGTGGTAGGCAGTGTGGGGAGGCAGTGTGGGGAGGCAGTGTGGGGAGGCAGTGTGGGGAGCTGTGTGGGAGTGCTGTGTCTGCTGCATCCATCATCAATATCTTCGAGATGGGAGGGCTGAGACTTGTGCCGCTTACCAGATCAGAATGCTTACCTTAGATTGTAAGCTCTTCTGCACAGAAATCCCTCCCCTCTGTGTTTGCTGCCGTTACCCCTGTAGTGTCTGCATCCTACCTACTACGGAGTTCACAACTGGGCCACAACCAGTGTAACAAAACAGCACCAGAATTATGTAAGAAAGGGGAAAGCCAATTCAGTTTCTGGACTGACAAATCTGGTGCTGTTCTGTGGGTTTGCAGCCTGGAGACTCCAGTAAATAATATGTGTGTGTGTATGTAATATTTAAATATATATATATCAATATATACATACAAAATAAAGAGTTTAGGTTGAGTTCCACCGAGGCACTGCGGGAGTTAATATGCCTCCCTACTGGGTAACTTCTGCTTTTTGTGTTGTCGCAGGGTGTCCCTGGAATTTCTCACCCTGACTCTGTGACACTCCCTGCACACCCCACTCACCCATCACTCTCTGCACACCCCACTCACCCATCACTCCCTGCACACCATGCTCACACATCACTCCCTGCACACCCCACTCACCCATCACTCCCTGCACACCCCACTCACCCATCACTCCCTGCACACCATGGTCACCCATCACTCCCTGCACACCCCACTCACCCATCACTCCCTGCACACCCCACTCACCCATCACTCCCTGCACACCATGCTCACCCATCACTCCCTGCACACCATGCTCACCCATCACTCCCTGTACACCCCACTCACCCATCACTCACTGCACACCATGCTCACCCATCACTCCCTGCACACCCCACTTACCCATCACTCCCTGCACACCATGCTCACGCATCACTCCCTGCACACCCCACTCACCCATCAATCCCTGCACACCCCACTCACCCATCACTCCCTGCGCGCCATGCTCACCCATCACTCCCTGCACACCCCACTCACCCATCACTGCCTGCACACTGTGATGCAGGGGGGGGGGGGGGGCGTGTGAATAAGACGCAGGGGGCGCGTGTATGGGACACGGGGGGTCGTGTGAATGGGACACGGGGGGTCGTGTGAATGGGACGCGGGGGGGCGTGTGTATGGGACACGGGGGGGGCGTGTGTATGGGACACGGGGGGGGCGTGTTTATGGGACACGGGGGGGCGTGTGAATGTGACGCAAATTTCAAATATATATGTTATTAATGGTTTTATATGTTTAAATAATGTATTTAATAAAAAATTACTTTTTGGACACAATTTGTATGTGATTTCTCTATTTAACAATCGGTATCCCACCCCTCCCCGCCTCTCCCCACCCCGCCTCTCCCCACTCCCTCTCGCTCCCCCCCTCCGCCGCCTCACCCCACTCCCTCTCGCTCCCCCCCACCGCCGCCTCACCCCACTCCATCTCTCACCCCCCTCTTCCCCCTCTCGCACCCCCCTCCTCCCCCTTTCACTCCCCCACCCCCTCCCCCTTTCACCCCCCCTCCCCCTTTCACTCCCCCTCCCCCTTTCACTCCCCCTCCCCCTTTCACTCCCCCTCCCCATCTCTCTCCCCATTGCTCTCTCTCCCCCGCGCTCTCTCTCCCACGCGCTCTCTCTCCCCCTCCCCCCGCGCTCTCTCTTTCTCACCCCCACGCTCTCTCCCTCCCACTCCCCACCTCTTTCCCTCCCCACTTCCCCGTTTCTCTCCCCCACCCCCTCTCTCCCTCTCCACCTCTCTCCCTCCCCCCCTCCCGGTTTCTCTCCCCCCTCCTCCCCCTCCTCTCCCCGCGCTCTCTCTCTCCCCCACTCCCCCCGCGCTCTCTCTCTCTCTCCCTCCCCCCCGCACTCTCGCTCTCTCCCTCTGCTCTCCTTCCCCCGCGCTCTCTCTCTCCCTCCCCCCGCGCTCTCTCTCCCTCCCTCCCCCCCTCTCCCACCCCTCTCTCTCTCTCTCCCTCCCGCCCCCTCTCTCTCTCCCTCCCCCCTCTTTCTCTCTCCCTTCCCCCCTCCCCCTCTCCCTCCCCCCTCTCTCCCTCCCCTGCCTCTCTCTCTCTCCCTCCCCCCCTCTCCCTCCCCCCTCCTCCCTCTCTCCCCCCCTCTCTCCCGCCCTCCCCCCCTCCCCCTCTCTCTCTCCCCTCTCTCTCCCTCCCCCCTCTCTCCCCCTCTCCCCTTTCTCTCCCTCCCCCCCTCTCTCCCCCTCCCCCTCTCTCTCCCTCCCCCCCTCTCTCTCCCCCCCTCTCTCTCCCCCTCCCCCTATCTCCCCTCTCTCTTTCTCCCCCACCCCTCTCTCCCTCCCCTCCCTCTCTCCCCCCCTCACTCCCTCCCTCCCCTCTCTCCCTCCCCTCCCTCTCCCCCTCCCTCTCCCCCTCCCCCCCTCTCTCTCTCCCTCCCCCCCTCTCTCTCTCCCTCCCCCCTCTCTCTCCCTCCCTCCCTCTATCTCCCTCCCCCCTCCCTCCCCCCCTCTCTCTCCCTCCCCCCTCCCTCCCCCCCTCTCTCTCCCTCCCCCCCTCTCTCTCCCTCCCCCCCTCTCTCTCCCTCCCTCTCTCTCCCTCCCCCGCGCGCTCTCTCTCTCCCTCCCCCCGCGGTTTCTCTCTCTCCCCCCCGCGCTCTCTCTCTCCCTCCCCCCGCGCTCTCTCTCTCCCTTCCCCCGCGCTCTCTCTCTCCCTCCCCCGCGCTCTCTCTCTCCCTCCCCCCGCGCTCTCTCTCTCTCCCCCCCGCGCTCTCTCTCTCCCTCCCCCCGCACTCTCTCTCTCCCTCCCCCCGCACTCTCTCTCTCCCTCCCCCCGCACTCTCTCTTCCTCCCCCCACCCTCTCTTTCTTTCCCTCCACCCGCACTCTCTCTCCCTCTTCCCACCCGCACTCTCTCTCCCTCCCCCCGCGCTCTCTCTCTTTCCCTCCCCCCGTGCTCTCTCTTTCCCTCCCCCCGCGCTCTTTCTTTCCCTCCCCCCGCGCTCTCTCTCTCCCTCCCCCCGCGCTCTCTCTCCCTCCCCCCTCTCCCTCCTCTCTCTCTCCCTCCCACGCGCGCTCTCTCTCCCTCCCCTGCTCACCCTACCCCCATGCTCTCTCTCTCCCTACCCCCCTCCTCTCTCCCCTGACCCTCCCCCCTCCTCTCTCCCCTGACCCTCCCCTCTCTCTCCCCTCTGACCCTCCCCTCTCTCTCCCCCCTTGCTTTCTCTTCCCCCTTCCCTCCTCTCCCCCCCTCCCCCTTCTCCCACCCTCCCCCTCTCTCTCCCTCCCCCCGCGCTCTCCCTCCCCTGCGCTCTCTCTCTCTCCCTCCCCCGCTCTCCTTCCCCCGTGCTCTCTCTCCCTCCCCCCGCGCTCTCTCTCTCTCCCTCCCCCGTGCTCTCTCTCTCCCTCCCCCCCACGTTCTCTCTCTCTATCCCCCCTCTCCCTTCCCCGCGCTCTCTCTCTCTCCTTCCCCCTGCGCTCTCTCTCCCTCCCCCCGCGCTCTCTCTCTCCCTCCATCCTCTCTCCCTACCCCGCGCTCTGTCTCACCCTCCCCCTCCTCTCTTCCCTGACCCTCCCTTCTCTCTCCCCTGACCCTCCCTTCTCTCTCCCCCCACCCTCCCCTCTCTCCCCCCACCCTCCCCTCTCTCTCCCCCCTTGCTTTCTCTTCCCCCTTCCCTCCTCTCTCCCCCCCCTTCCCTCCTCTCTCTCCCCCTTTCCCTCCTTTCTCTCTCTCCCCTTCCCTCCTTTCCCCTCTCTCTCCCCCATCCCGCCCTCACTTCGTTTGCCCCCACCACTCCGTTTGCCCCACTACCACTTCGTTTTACCCCCCCCCCACACCACCACTTCGTTTTACCCTCCCCCCCGTTCACATCTCTCCGTTTTATGTTTCGTGTGCCCCCCCCGTTTCGTGTCCCACCCCCCCGTTTCGTGTGTCCCGTCCCCCCATTTTGTGTGTCGTCGTCCCCGTTTCGTGTCAGAGGACAGCAACCAATGCAATGCAATACAATACAAGCTCCCAATGCTTGTATTGCATTGGTTTTGCTTGCTGTCCTCTGATTGGGTACATTTGGTCATGTGCTCAAATGTCGGAGCGGCAGAGTCAACATTTTGAATCTCCTGAAACTGAGCTCCGACTGCAGTTCACGGGCACGCGCAGGGGGGGGGGGCGATCACGCAGGCCACACACATTGTTGCAATGTATCTCATCGTGGCCAGCGTGAGCGCCCGCACCAGCTCAGCGCCACCCTGGACGCAGCCTCACTATGTCACATGACGCCACAACGTGTCACCACGTGACGACGAGACACTGCAAGAGGAGGAGATCTAAGGGCAGAAAAATTCTAAAACCGGCCCCGAAGGGGAGTTTACGTTCCTCATCACCTCACCCTACAACCTGCCCCTTTGATCCTATTCCCTCACAACTCCTCCGCTCCCTCTTTGGAACATTAAGCCCCACTTTAACTTACCTTTTTAACCTCTATAAAAGGTGGGTTAGAAGAAGCACACAAAAGGTAGAGTCCAAACAACTTCTATTTGTATTCAATACATCAGAGCCAGTGAGCACAGCGACGTTTCAGGACCAAACTGGTGTTTGGTCTGAAGAAAGGACAGTTGGTCCTGAAACGTCGCTGTGCTCACAGGCTCTGATATATTGAATACAAATAGAAGTTGTTTGGACTCTATCGTAGTCTTTTGTGTGCTTCTTCTAACCTACCCTTTTATACCAATTCTCGGATTCAGCATTGAGACGCCGGGATTAGCAGAAGGTGAGCACCAAAAGGTAATACTTTTTAATTTTTATTATCAGCAGTGGTGTGCCGCTTATAGCCACCTTTTTCACAACCTCTCACCTCATTCCCATCTTCTTTAAAACACGCACTTATCATTCCATTCAAAAGAAACCCTCTTTTGACCCAGTCACTCTAACCACCACCCTATCTCTCTTCTCCCCTTTGCCTCCAAGCTACTTCAGCAACTTGTATATAGTACAACCGCTCGACTTACTTTCTCTCCTCCAAATAGCTGCTTGACTCTTTGCAATCTGGTTTCCCTTCTCTACACTCTACTGAGACAGCACTAGCAAAAGTTGCTAATAACATGCTCACAGCTAATTCTAAGGGTCACTTCTCAGTACTACTTCTCCTTGATCTCTCTGCTGCCTTTGACACTGTTGATCATCTCCTTCTCCTGAACACTGCCCAGTCCTTTGGCCTCCGTGACATCCTACCAACTACTCCTTCAGTGTTCCCTTCTCTGGAGTCTCCTCATCTTCATTCCCTCTCTGTTGGGCTCCCGCAAGGCTCTGTCCTTGACTATCTGCTCTTCTCACTCTACACCTCTTCTCTTAGCAAACGAATAAAATCATTTGGCTTTCATCTCTATGCCGATAACACCCATATTTACCTCTGCTCCCCTGACCCCTCCCTCCTGTCCCGTTGTCACTCCCTCAGCAATCTCCTCCGGGATGTCCCACCGTTACCTGGAGCTTAACACTTTGCGGTCCTATGTCGGAATATATCCGACAAAATATTTTAGTACTTGCGGTCCAATGTCGAATTTCTCCAGCATTCCCCTTGCACTTCTCCCAGCAGCCGCATTGACCCCCCCCCCCCCCCCCGGCACTGATCCCCATCAGCAGCCCCGCACCCCAGCAGCCGCACTGCCCCCCCAGCACCACACCCCAGCAGCCGCACTGCCCCCCCAGCCCCGCACCGATTCCAGCAGGCAGCCCCACGATGCCCCAGCAGCTGACACCAGAGGTAGGGGGGGCCTGTGTGTGTGGTGTGTGTGTGTGGTGTGAATGTGCTGTGAATGTGTGCAGTGTGCTGTGAGCGTGCGCAGTGCACTATAACGGGGTTGAGCTGTATGTGGTTTTTTTCCCCTAAAATTAAATTAGACCTGCTGGCGCACTTAGTGAAAATTAATTGGACCGCAAAGGGTTAACATATCCAAAAACAGAACTAATACTCTTTCCCCCTCCCACGGCCACCCCAACACCCAAACTCTCTCTCATCGTTAATAACACCACAATCTCATCAGCACCTCAAGCCCGCTGTCACATGCAGGGCCTCATTACCACTCTGTATCTCTTTGTGCATAGTTGTCCTTGTATTTGTAAGTAACTCTGTTCATGCAATTTCAAATCTTTGTACCGCGCTGAATATGTTGGCACTTTACAAATAAATAATAATATGTAGCAGGGTAGTTTCACTCACCTTGGGAGAGTTGCCAGCTCTGCTGACAGACACTGGGAGGTGCATCAGCCATGTTGATACACCTCTGGGGGAAGCTGAGGCAGCTCCTAGAACACCTATGCAGAGGTGTGGCGGCCATCTTAGTACACCCAAAAGACTATAGGACTACTATGCGGAGGTACGGTGGACATTTTGGTACACCCAAAGGACTGAAAACAGGAACAGAATGTCCTGGGAGGTTCAAGTTATCCTCTGTGGATTGGAGCTAGTGTGGCAAAGCTGTCTGAGACTACGCAGGGGAAGGTTGTGTCCTGGGAGCCAGTAGGCCACCTGGATCTAGGCCAGAAACGCCCCATAGGCCCGAGCTAGGCCCTGAGCCACCCTAGCTGAGTATTGTAGGGACGGCCATTAAGTACTTCAGGGGCTTGCCTGAGCGCCAGAGCAGGACAAGCTACACGGGAGGACTCCCCAGGCCTGGAGGTCAGATTTATTTGACTTTATTTCAAGTTTTTTTCTGATGCACTGACTTGTGGGTTTTTATCTACTTCTTTTATATTTTTTAAAGGAAACTCAGGGGTGTGTCCATGAGTCTGTTTACAGTCAGGTGCAGCTATAGCATGTAGTTCAGCTTGCAGCTAGAGTTTGTGTCTGAGTGTTGCAGTTCAAAGTTCAGATCTTGTAGTGCCTGACACGAGCAGAGCGCAGACTGCGTGTGTGAGAGTAGGTCAAGAGATGTAGAGAGCAGCGGTGTTATAAATAGCTTTGTAGGTGAGCACAAAAGTCGTGCACACTTCATCCACTGTTAATTATAATTGTTCTTTTATTAAACTACAGATGTGGGAAATGTGTTTAAAATCCGGGCCGCACTTTTTTTGCTGGGTTTTTGTTAACATTCAAAGTTGTTGTTTAAACATGTTATCAACATTTTCTTTATAAGCTGCATGTAAAATGGGAGTGAGTGGCCGTGAGTGGGGGGGAGGGAGTTGGAAATGTAGGGAGAAAGGGATGGGGAGAGAGAGAGTCAAAATTTAGGCCGGAAAACTATTTGTAACGTTGTTTGTTAATATTCGATTTTCGGACAAATATTCGCGAGCGAAAAGTGTTGTTAAATCATTTCTGTTTTTATAAACTCTCTCTTCTCTCCTCTCTCTCTCTCTCTCCTCTCTCTCTCCTCTCCTCTCTTCTTCTCTCTCTCTCATTATAATGGTCCCCGAGTAACATACTGGTTTAGTATTAGAATGTTCTCATGTTCTTTCCTTTAATACTAATTGTCTCCAGGTTACCGGCATTACATGTATTCTTCCAGCGCTAGCTGTGAATTAGATCTGGGAACAGGTGGGATGCTCTACACTCATTGATAAATGAGTAAGCTCATTATTTTGGCTATCACTTTGCAGGATACTTTGTCTAAAGAATTAACCTGTTGCTGACACTTAGAAAGATAAAGGGGCTACTTAGGAAGATCATTTTGGCATAATGTTAAGAGTCATTTTGAAATTGTCTCAACATCAGTGGGTTAAGGTACTTCACGTCAATTCTGTCACATGCACTGATCATATTATATATACCGAACAATAGAAATCAGTGGATACCAATAATGCATCTACCAATGATAGTATGTACCTTTATTATTTAGTTGACACCCATAGATATAGCACAAATGTGTTTCGGTACATGTAAGCAACATCTCAAAAGTCCTACATCTCAGATTCAGACTGAAGTCCTGACCTTTCTCAAAATAGTACCTTCCAAAATGCAGGAAAGGTCTGTATGATGTTCTCGTCGATCAGTCTGGACATGCACAGGCGGATTGCTTTTAATGCTTGAAAAACATTTCGTTTTATCGCCCACTTTGGATGTCGTCCCTGGCATAATTTCTCTTCAACTTCTTTACAGAGCTACAGTACCTGGACAACTCGCCTTCCTATCTCTGTCTCTTTCATCTGACTTTTTCTTCTGCATATCCCTAGTATATTCCAGGCAACCGCAAAATACCGTACTAAATGCATAAAGGACATGTTGCCCCCAATTTCTGCTTAACTTGAAACAGGACCTACAAATTAGGGAGAAATAACAGGACATTACTGGTAAACTCAGGACCGGTGACCTTGACCTTTGCCCACAATGATAACATATGTTGCTGTTTAATATATTACAAACTAGGCATGATTTGAGTCAGAGTGAGCTAAATGTATTCGAATTAGAGGTTATACGGTATTAAATGTGGCTGTGTGACTGTAGGGATCCAGTAGCCCAAAATTGTAATCTTACAGTAAGTACTGATCTGTCTTACCACAGCTGCAGCACTCTCTCTGCTAAACCAATGTTGTCAGCATCCACAGGACACCAAATACACAACAGTAGAGAGGCTCCAAGCAATAACAGTGATGTTTTCTAAATCTTTATAAACAGATGTAACACCCCCTTGCATTGTTGTAACAAAAGTTGGATGCCTGCTTTTTGCAGATGCTGCTGGCATCACGCTGCTCCTTTCAAATTCCCACTCCCGTTCTGTACATTTGCACCTGCCTGATAAAGCTCAACGTACATAACACATTGAGACCACATAGGAGTCCGAGGCAAAACGTTGTGGTGCTGTGGGTGAGTAGTTTTCATGAGAAATTGAATCCTGTATGAAATGGGTGAATGGTCTGTATAAAATGGCAATTCATTTCGAACAGCCTCATAACTGTATAAGGAATCCATCCCCGGCTTCTGTTTATCGGTGATTTGAAGCTGCAGTGACGCCAATATGACCACTTTTAGGAGTGACCACATGGACTACTATTGGGAGACCCACTGTTGAGCTGCTGGGACAGATCCGTGCTGTGAGATTACAATTTTGGACTACTGATCCCTGCAGTGACAGAGCCACATTTAATCTAACATCTAACATCGAATAAATTGGACTCTGACTCTAATCAAATAATGCCTAATGATGCCTTAAGATTATAGGATTATATCCAGTATCAACCAGAAATGTCACAGGGAGAGCACTGATTTACTGTAGGTTTCCCCAAATTTTGCGTGAGCTAAGCAGCATAAAACTTTATAATAGGAGCATCCTCTGAGGGTTTAGGTATAAAAAGAGTGGGTTTCTCTCATGATGGAAATAATCAATAGTAACCATGTGTGTATATATACTGGATGAGGAGTATACAGTTACATGCTTAAGTGGAAGGCAAACTGCAGTGTTAGACAACAGGCAGGGAGCCAGAAAATTGGATTCTGCAAGAGCTGTTGGCTTATGCAGAGCTGTGCAAGCGATAAAGGAGGGAGCTGTCTGATCTAATGATCATTATTCTTTAAGCATTCTTCAGTCATCAAACATCAGGTCATTTTATTTCCCTCTACTTCAGGTAACAAAATTAGACTTCAACTTCTACCAGGAGGGGATTGAATATTGCACCATGTATTCTTGCACTCAGAGAAGGATGGGTGCTGTACTGTATATATCGCCAAAGCAGGTACACGTGGATTCCTATGTTCAATTAAATCTGTTCAGGGATATACAACATTTGACATAGACCAATTTCTGTTAAAAATTAGGTTAGCTTTCCAATTTTTGTCCATCCGCCATAAAAAAAAGTACTACTGTATCTTCCCGCCCCAGATGTACCCTATGCCACTAACTAGTTAATTGCACATCTCCTAACAGCAGCAAGATTCACAGTAGCTCTTCAATGGCAGCAGACGAATATATACCATAATAATATACCATCTCCCAAGTTTTCCAAGAAAAGTAAGACATGTTTTAGCGATGGAACAACATACTGCAATATTAAACAACTCCATGTTTAAGTTTGAAAAGACCTGGTTCCCATGGGTAAGAGACTTTCGTGAAGATATCTCATCCATGCAGGATAGTCTCATAATGCAAAAGAGGCAGGTCCTCTAAGGCCCTAACCCTATCGAGTAGTTCAGCGGTGCGCAAGCTGGGGGGCGCGCCCCCCATACTTTATTGGGGGGCGCGTGGTTACACTCTGTAAATTTACTTACCGGTTCTTGTCCACGCGGCGTCAAATGATGACCGTTACCATGGTGACGTGACGCAATGCCACGTGACCCCATAGCGTCATTTGACGCTCCATTGAAGGTAAGGGGGGGGCACGATCGTGAGAAGAGCAGGCAGGGGGGACGCAGCGCAAGAAGTTTGCGCACCACTGGACTAGTTGATACCCACTGTATTAAATAATTGGACGCAATTACTTTTGTGTGTGTCCCCTCCTTCCCCCCCCCCCCCCCCTACATTATATTATTTATTTTATTATGTTCTGCTAACCCCTTCCCTCCCTGATTTTTGTACCCCATCTTTTATATCACAATTTAAAAAATAAATTAAAAAAAATTGTCGGGAAAAGAAAATAACTATACTAAAATATCAAAACTGGTCCATATTTCTCCATGAGTGGGTACCAACATTTTACCAAAATGCATAAAATTTCATGGCAGAGGCAATTTGCCAATTCAGTCTTTATCAATTAGATTGTAAGCTCTTCGTAGCAGGGACTCCTTTTCCTAAATGTTACTTTTATGTCTGAAGCGCTTCTTCCCATTATGTGTTATTTGTATTATTTGTTACTAGCGGAGAGACCCGGCGTTGCCTGGGATTAAAATTTTGAGCTCCCTCCTCTCTCCACTCCCCCTGTCTCTTTCTCCGCTCCCCACCCCCCCTGCGCAGCTCCGGTCTCCCGCCCCACCCCCTGCGCAACTTCGTTCTCACGCCCCCTGCGCAGCTCTGGCCCCCCCGGTGCGCAGCTCTTCCCCCCCCGCGCAGCTCTGCCCCCCCCCCCCCTGCGCAGCTCTGCCCCCCCCCCTGCGCAGCTCTGCCCCCCCCCTGCACAGCTCTGCCCCCCCCCTGCACAGCTCTGGTCCTCCCCCCTGCGCAGCTCTGGTCCTCCCCCCCTGCGCAGCTCTGGTCCTCCCCATGCGCAGTTCTGCCCCTTCCCCTGCGCAGCTCTGGTCCCCCCCCCCCCCTGCGCAACACACAGTGTCACACACACACACACACAGTGTGAAACACACACACAGTGTCACACACAGTGTCACACACACACACACACACACACACCCACCACACCCCTCCGAGCCCATCTCCCTCCCCACGCGGGCAAGCAAGGGAGCGCCGTGGGGAAGGGGACCAGAGGGAAGGGAAGGAGCAGCCAGGCGGGACGGGTCACGGGACCGGCGCGTCACCCGCTCGCAGGGGAAGCTGGGGGATGTAGTCCGGCGGCGGCGCCGTGACTGCGCACCACCACCCCACCGCTCTCCCTTCCTAGGTAACAGGAGCATTGTGCACACGCGCAATGAGCTGTGGGTGAAGGGGGGTGATGGAAGGGTGGGAGCCGGCGGGGAGGTGAGCTGCGGGTGAGGGGGGGAGATGGGGGGAGCCGGCAGTCCGGGCCGCTGGGTGCGTGTGTGTGGCAGTTGGGTGAGGCCGAGGGGGAAGGTGAGCTGCGAGTGAGGAGGAGAAGAGAGTGGCAGTTGGGTGACGTCATAGAGCCACCAGGCCAATGAGAGGCGTGCGGGGCGGGGCAGGGATACGGACCAATCTGATTGGCCAGAGACTGAGTGACAGACCCACGGACCAATCAGATTCACCACATCTACCAACAACCCCACAAATTTCAAATTTTTATATTAAGATTTATATTATGTCACGTGTATTACTGCTGTGAAGCGCTATGTACATTAATGACACTATATAAATTAAGATATACATACATACACCTGTGTTTGATTACATTCAGGACTAAGTAATAAGTGCAAATGTCCTTTTTGCCATAAGATTAAAGTTAGGCAAACAAATAGTGATAAAGAACACTTACAGTACAGTATGAGCACATTCACATGTTTCAGACTGGTCAACAAATGTGTTTAACCGCGTAATGCCCTGGACCTCTGGAATGCCCTTCCCCTCAATACCCGACTAGCACCCTCTCTATCCACCTTTAAGACACACCTTAATACACACTTGCTTAAAGAAGCATATGAATAGCACTGTGGATAATACTGGACACATGATACATAAAGCTTGGCCCCCTGCAGACGCACTTACCAGAACTCCCTCCTACTGTTTCTGTACGTTCTCCCTACCTACTAATTAGACTGTAAGCTCCTCGGAGCAGGGACTCCTCTTCCTTAATGTTACTTTTATGTCTGAAGCACTTATTCCCATGATCTGTTATTTATATTATCTGTTATTTATTTGATTACCACGTGTATTACTACTGTGAAGCGCTATGTACATTAATGGCGCTATATAAATAAAGACATACAATACAATAATAAGGAACCACTCTCACGGTGGTTTAATTAACAATGGTCGACGTTTTGGTCCTT
Source organism: Ascaphus truei (assembly GCF_040206685.1). Lineage (NCBI taxonomy): Eukaryota > Metazoa > Chordata > Amphibia > Anura > Ascaphidae > Ascaphus > Ascaphus truei. The sequence continues at coordinate 399,666,558 of NC_134486.1, forward strand.
ACCTCGGACCTTTCTCAGTTAATAGGCGCAGTGTTTTCCCATTCTACCATTGCTTACCATTCAAGTGGCTATTTAAAAAAATAAATCATATACAATCCTTGTTGAATACTACAGTATACCCAGGTCCGCTGACAGATTTCCCGGGGCCCAGGACTACAGTTCTGACCCGGTCAACGAAAAGCAAGTCCTCCGGAAAGCAGGGAGCAGTGGCGTCTGGAAGCTGATTTTGGTTCCAGGACGTTTCGGGTTAAGTCCCGGTCAACTAAAGACTCTTGTTTGACGTACCATTTAGCTAGGAAAGTTTAGTTTTTTACCCTAGTTCCCAAGTAAGTGTGTTCTTCTTATGCAGTTTGTGTTCCATTGTGTGTATGTCTATTTATGCGAATACATTTACAATTTATTTTACTTTACCTGTTTTGCTCAATGTATGATCCTGGTAAAAAAGGTGTAAATGCCAGGTCTCCTGTGACAATCCCCCACATCTCTAATATTCTTAGCCTTCCATATATCAAAAGTGCTAGTAAACCATCACGGACCCAAGTCAGGGTTGTCAAAAATGGGGTTACATCTCAAGGGAGCAGATAATAACTGATATTGAGGTTTAACCCTTTGCCAAATCTTAATAGAGAATTTTATGACCGCCGAATCAAAAAGGTCTGGTGTGTACATTTTATTAACTTATTATTCCACAAAAGGGCCGGAAGTGCCGCAGAGCTATTAAATATATTTTTTAAATCTACCCACCTATATTGTTTTTTTTTTTTTGTGTGACCAAAAAGGATCTGTTTTAAATGGGAAGCGAAATACTATTTCTTAATATCAGGGACCGCCAGTCCTCCTCTTTCTCTGGGTACGAGCATAACTGACCTCGCAACTTTTGGTCTTTTGTTACCCCGTATATACTGCATAATCTTATTCTGTAAATCCCTTATATATTTTATGGGGATAGAGACAGGAAGTGTCTAAAAACAATATCTCAGCTTCGGGAGAACATTCATCTTAATTGATATAATACAGCTCATCCAGGAGATTTGGTGACCATGCCATATTAAAAGATCACGTTTGATTCTTGTGAAAAGCTCTGGGCAGTTATATTTGTAAAGAGATTTGTTGTAAGAAAGATCCCAAGATATTTCAGTTTTGCTGTATTCCAATGGTAATTGAAATTTAATTTGTTTTACCTCAGTGTCTGATAAAGTAAAATGTTGTGCCTCTGACTTGGCAGAATTAATTTTATAACCCGAAAGAGAGCCAAACTCAGAAAGCTCTTCTTGTAAATTGGGAAGAAAAGTTAGGGGATTAGAGATTTTCAGAATAATATCATCAGAAAACAAAGATAATTTTACGTTTTCCAGACCGATTTTAATACCCTGTATATTTGGATTTATCCTAATTTTAGTTGCAAGGGCTCAATCGTTTACACAAAAAGCAGAGGAGATATTGGACATCCCTGCCTGGTACCATTCCTGATTTTAATTTGGTTTAACTCCTCACCTGGCATTTTTAAAGAAGCCTTTGGAGAGTCATATAGAGCCTAAACCCCTTTTAAAAATGGACCAGAAAAAACAACCGCTTGCATAGTTCTATCTAGAAAATCCCATTTCATTCTGTCAAACGCTTTTTCGGCATCTAAAATCAATAACATCGCTTTGGGTCTAGAAAAATTTAGATAATCTATTATATTAATAATCTTATGCGTATTATCCAAGGCTTGATGCTTACTTATAAAACCTACCTGTTCATTATGTATTAGGCGGGGAAGAATTGGATTTAATCTATTCGCCAGAATTTTACTATACATTTTTAAATCTGTATTAAGAACTGAAATGGAGTTGAGAATTGCTTTCATCTCATTGGCTGTCGGTCAATCACTTCAGCTAGGAAGCACTATTTCAGAGCATACTCTGCCACATACAAATCACTCTTTGGTAAAGCACTCTAAGTGTGAAACGCGTTAGAGGATTTGCCATCACCACTTCTCTTTATGTTTTTTATTGATTACATAAACTATTTTCTTGGTCACTAAGTCCTGACGTTGCTCCATTTTTTGTTTGTGCACCGGTTGTTCCTGATTGTATTCTCTCCATTACTCATCTTTGCCTGGGAACACGCCTGACGGGAGTCACTAACAGCGGACTGTGAGTAATTCTAAATCAACATTATTGTGCTTTTTATGTAAGCCAGTTGAACTGAAGTGTGCTTTATCCACCCGGATTTGGAGCGGTTTGAGCGCTGGTTGTTCTGCTGCCTGCAGGACGCTCGCAGCGGTCTTCCCCCCTTCTCCCCCTTCCCATCCTCCCCCCTCACAAGCGGAGTCAGTACATATTGCATTGTATATACATACCACGGCTCCACAAGGATCTACAATATATAGAATCCTGATTATACACTAAAGACCTTCCTAATTATTGCTTATTCCTCACAAACTGTGTAGTATTTTGAGCACCGGACTTTGGTTCATCATCCACCCTCACCCACCTCCTATCAGGATGCCGCCAAAGCCTGGTTTATTTGGTTTGGATTTTACTAACCCCAAATCACAGTCCTGAACTATGGAGATCTCTGGCTACTGCCTCAAACTTCCAGGAGGACAGTGGCCATCGTGGCTAGTAGCCTCCTGGCTACTCCATCAAAACGGGGTGCCTAAAGCCACGTGAATCCCTTCCAGGAAACCTGGAGCTTAGCAATCCAAGTTAGCTCTCCTCCAGGAGTCTGACTCTATCCCTGCATTTACAGACTCATCCCCAAAGCTTCTGGGACTCTAGCTTAGCTAGCCGGTTATAATAAACGGGGTCCAATTTACAAAAGCTGGAAAAACTTCCACCAGCCAATCAGCATCGTGCCTTAACTCCTGGTCCAATCAGGAGAGCGCTGGGTGGCCAAAAAGGACTGTGAGGGGGAAGGCTTACAACAGCACCCGCCCAAGGGGACTGTAATAAAGGGGTGGGAAATATGAACTCCGCCAATCATGCTAGCGCCAACGAGGCTCCAGCTCTGCCGCACGTAGTCGGGGTAAGTTAGAGGCTATCCGAAGTGCTTGGAGCCGTGCTATCTGGGAACGAACAAAACTGCCTTCATGATACAAGCCCTCCCAGTGGCGGGTAACCTACACAACACAATGGGTTTCACAACACAATCACATGTTCTTCATACAATCACACTGATTGCATTAACTCTTTACGCAAGAGCAGTGCAGGTTAACTCTTGAGTGGTCACATCCTCAAAAACAGAGCTTGCCATCACTGTTTAAAGCCCTAACAAACTGTTTTACCCAGGCACACCCCTCCCCCCATCCCTTGCCTTCTATTAACCCTTGATCTCCTACAGACTGATTTTGTACTGTTCTGATGAGGATGGGCAGCAGGTCAGGGCTTGTCCTTTGTTTTTGGAGCTATGCCACCCATTTTGTCACAACCATACAATATAATCTATAAGGAATGCTCATTTTGGCTCACTAAAAAAAACCTGCAACAAATATTTTTCTTTACAGAAATAAATTCAGCCATTAAGGGAATGAATTAGGGCAGGTTTGCCAGATAAGTATGTGATTTATTTAGGCAAAAAGAATATATTAAAAATAATGGGATTTGTTAGTGTGCTATCGACATAGACCATAGACCATGCTCAAAATAATACTTCATCCAGAGCTAATATGAAATACTGTGCAATATCAATACATTTAATGATGATTGTCACTTTAATTTTGTTCTGCTATGAGGCCACACTAAATTAATTCAATTATTTTATACTTGCAAAACTGGAGCCTATGACAAAGTAACACAGCTGCCTCCGTCTCCCCATTATCTCCGTGACATGCTTTTTCATGCAGTAATCTTTGCAAAGAAAATGAAGCCGGGAAAAAGCTGAACTGATCATTCATATGCCAAATGCACCCTGTATATTATCAGGGACTCGTGTCAGAGGAATGCAAATGAGCACTTCAATAGGTTACTCTTAAAAGCTGAGTCATTGTGCTGATGCTCTGAATATATTATATATACGCACACACGTGTATATATTATAATATAAAGGTTCCACCCTCAATTCTGCATGATAACTTGAGTGTATGTATGTATGTATGTGTGTGTATATATATATATATATATAAAAATATATATATATATATATACACACGGTGTGTGTGTCCGTCCCCCCCCCCCAATCGCATATCGGGGCCATTACTGGGTGTATGTGTTGCATACCTGCTGGTAACAAGAGGGCTGAGTCGTCCGCAATGACTTTGGGACACAGGAACAGGCTTCTGGGGTCCATACCCCACGTAATACTTAGCAGTGCAGCGCCTCCATCTGCCGTAGGCTCCAGGGATATGGAGGCGATCTCCCACGGTAAAACTGTACCTCTCCCCCCAATTCGATAACACACCAGGCCGGAGGTATTTTGCAAAACAGGAACAGGTTTATTACTACTCGTAGTGCAGTAATACAGGTACTCAGCGGTCACATGCCGGATCACAGTCTCTTCTCTCTGATATCACCGGAGATAGTCTCTGGACAGTCACTACGGGCCTATGGTACCCGCAGCCGTCCTAGCTCTTTCCCACCTCCCTAGCGGAGGCAGAGATATAGTCACTCTACTCCTCCCCGGAAGGAAGAGCACATGGGAAGGCCCCAATAACAGGCTCCCAGACGTTACCTGCCTTCCTCATGGAGAAGGACAACCAACTAACTTTAGGGCGGTCCTGTCCTTAAGTACAGGCAGAGGGCGGACATCCCGTTGGCCCAGCCACAACAGGATATGCCACCCCCTGCTGTCACTCATGTGCAGCACCAAAGGATGAAGGGGGAAACCCCCATGATAACTACTGGCAGACCTGTGAATACCAGGGTTTACTGCCAGCCCATTGGGTAGATTTAGTAGCCAGGGTGTACCCCGCTACATACATACATACATACATACACAGTATATTACACACACACTGCTTTTTTATGAGATAGGGGCGAAATTATTCGTGGACGTGCACAATAATATACACATTTATTCACATTTCAATATCGTTTATAATCATTACATTCTAATTGTTTTATAAAACATATAAAAATTAGTTGTTGTGTAACGGATTTTCTGACCTGTCTGACCCACCCAATCTCACATTGGCCCCTGTGGTCTAACCAGTCCCCATTACATGGTCGTGTCTGGTGGTGCACCTGTTGGCAACAGGACTCCTGAGTCTCCCGCATGATGTTGTATGGGGAATGTCAACCCAGACAGGCAGCTGAGGTAGTGTGTTAGAGTCCTACCTACATACAGTGCAGGATCTCTGCGTCCGCAAGGAGATGGTTCTGATGAGGAACTCCTTCTTGGTGGTGCCTTCCGCTGTGGAGTAACTTCACACTCACACATTGGGGTTCTTGTGAACAAGGGCATCTTTATTGATTGATGGTATAGGCAGACTGCCCCTCGCAGCAAACAGCTTAGCCGCTCATCTTCTGTGCTCTCCTTTCAGAAGATCTATCTGCCCTCCCAATGGAGTTGGATCACCTCTCGCCTCAGGGAGATCACCACCTGTGCCAGGTCCCTGTGCCTTACTGCTGCAGGTCTGACTATTTGCTGCAGAATCACCTTAGATTATCACCTTGACCTTGAACATAGACTTGCACACAAGTTGAACACTAACTTTGGGCAGTGCTGTGTCTTATATACCAAGGAAATGGCTATACCTCCTGTGTCACTAACAATGGACACCAGGTCTGTTACCACTCCCCTCATGTACATATGACACCTCACCAGGGTGTGAGGGCAAACCTCCATGATTGATGCTGGCAACCCTGTATACTTACCAGGCTTACTGCCAGCATGAGAGAGAACTGTATACCATTTTAAACACATGGCTACAGTTGCTTTTTTAGATTATCACAATAATGCTATCACATTTATAGCCATCTTTGGCTAATAGCACTTTTACCCATTCCGGTGTAGTTTTGTTGGTACAGGGTTTGGGTAAAGGTGCTAGTTGTCCCAGAATGGTGTTTAGGCCATGCGGGAGGGTAGCGGTTGTAACTGCCAAAGTAATGAAGGGGTTAACTTCTACTGCCACTCTCCTGCAAGGCCTTAACACCCACCCTGGCATCACCCACCCCCTGTACCAACAACAAAGCAGTACCTGCTATTTAACCCTTTCATTACCTTAGCGGCTAATGAAATTGGCTATAATTTCATTTTTATTACATGGGATTAAATCCGGGGGTCTTTGGAGCTGAAATAAATATGCGGGTCAGCTTCGGAGGACCCCCGGTATCAATCCTATGCAGTAAAAATAAAAGAAACTCCTTGTTATGCAAATCGTAATTCTGATCTCGCCACCCTTTGGATTGTGAGAAAATAATGCGAGTTTTTATAGTACGATATGCATATCGGAGTTTAGTGAATAGCAGTTTGCGAGTTTGGACATTTTTTCAGCTACTCACAATTCCAGCAAGATCTAACCCCAGAACCAACCACATTGTATAGATATTTGTATCAAAAGGAGTGCTACTGAGTGTAGCCAAAGGGTTTAACTAAATGACCCTTACTCATGAGAATACTAACATTGAGTATTTAACTATGTATTTTGTCACATTTAATGTAGCATTGGGTATTTTTGTCTCTTTTGTTTTATATGTTTTCAGCTACCGCACTGCTTGTTATAGCCAGTGTTGTAGCTCAGTAAAAAGCTGTTTTAGTTTTCAATATTAGAAGTAGTAGAAGTCACCTTGAAAAAGAGCTTGCACTTGAAACGCGTTGGTGGGGGTTCTTACACCCCGTGATGTAGCTGGTTTTGGATGATTCATTAAATATCGTAATTTTTATGGGTACGCGCTCTCTTGGATATCATTTATTTGCTGGTTCCCTGGCGTATGTAGTTCTTATTTTTTCATACTCTATCGAATTAGTTTTCAAAATTACCATGTTATCGAAGCTTTGTGAATAGCTACACATGCAATATTGCTCCAAAAGGGCACGTATAGTGCAATAATGCACTTATCGAAGTTTAGTGAATAAGCCCCATTGAGTCAAATAAAGATATGCTTTGTGCTATAAAAAAATGGGCTCAGTCAATTTTTGCTGAAGTCAGTCATGTAAAAGTCTCTCGGCAGATAAACGGATGCAAAGGTGGTGCAAAAAAATGCTCCAGATTTATGAAAGTTAGAAATCCCATTGGAAGCAATGGCTATTTTTCTCTTTCATAAAAGTTGGTTTGATTGCACCAGTTTTACAGCCAGTAGCATTGATCACATTGTGTCTGGAATGTCAGACCCTCACATGGACACTGCTTCTCATGGCATAAAAGTGAGTGAAGTACTGTAGGTAGTAGTGATATTGACACTCAAGGCCAGCATGATGGTGGTGCCATCGGTGTGACTACACTGGGCCCCATGCTTGCAGGGGCCCCACGTTCCCCTCAAGGATCCCACGTGTTGAGCGTGAGCCGCGGCGATGGAGGGAGCCCACCCTGGTGGGGATCACAGAAGCTGGGCCCAACGTCCGGTTGGAGCCACACTTCAGAACCCCCAGGTAGGGCTCCAGGGACCATAAAGGCCCCTCACTCACAGTTTGCATTGGGCCCGCAATTTTCCAAGACCTGTTGATACTGCTGCTGGGAGTAATAGTGGGGAAGATAGGACAGTCATAATAGGTAATGGAGGTGTGCATTTTCACTGAAGAGCAGAACTTAACACCGGGATCAAGGTACCAGACAGGACAAAGCAGTTCAATAAAGAATTTTTATTCCAGCTGGAGCCAGCAAGCACAATACAAAAACACAGATTAGAGCTATACTCACTAAAACAGGGACAGACAGGGGGGGCTGGTTAGGGGCTGAGCACCACATTGAAGGCTTACTCAGGGTTTGCTTCCACACTCTGATGGGGTTGGAACCGTCCAGACCTCTCTTGTGCAATTCGCAGTAGAGCACTTGCAAATCTGCCACTTTAAATTCCTGTTCTCACCTGCATCCAGCCTTGTTTTCAGGTGTCTCCGGCCCAGTCTCGGAGCACACCGCCTAGTTCACCTCCACCTCAGGATCAGAATGAGCTGTGGAGCGCTGATTGGGTTCCCCTTTTCTTGTTTCCCCACTACCATATGGGATCATGGTAGAGGGGCTGGCGAACAATCAGAGCGCAGATGCTGCTCATGGACCAATCAGCAGACGAGGGCTCGCCTGCATTGGTCAATCAAGGCTTGGGCGGGTGTAGAGATTTAAAAGGCTTTGTGGAGGGAAATACAAATGATCCAATGGGAGCAGTGCCTACCAGAGCGACAGCAACGGCTTCCCCGGCCGACAGGATATCTCCCGCTGGGCTGGTGCCACTCTGGCTGGGGAGGAAACTTCTACTCCGCTTCTCGGGCGGATGGACCCACGGCCCGATCTCCACCCCTAGACACTTTCTCATTTGTCCCCTGCCCCTCTCCTCCCCATCCAGTCCCAGCAGCAGCCATTTTCTCTGGACATGTGTGCTGCACAAGGGGTTTCTTAGCCCTGTATGACCTTGGCTCTATCATGGGTACCTTTATCATGGGTACATTTATCATGGGTACCAATACACATTTTTTATACTTTATTAAATTTTCACAACAGGAATAAAAGAATCACAGTTACAGGGTAAGCAAGGGGCCATACCATGCATTAAAACATAAACCTGGTAGCTCCGGCGTTGGTGGCCAGATGAGCCCCAGGGAAGGACGGGCAGGGACCAGGCTTTATTATGCTGGTCCCTGGGCCCCTTTCCATCACATACATAAACCGTTACCCAAATAAATCAGTTTAAGATACTGTTTATGTTCAGGTAAATCCAATGGAAATGTCAACTGCATGTTTTTTTCGATCTATAAAGTTGTGGCTGAAGAATAATGTCCCCTCTGCAATTAGCGATTCCACCACCACAACTAGCAGAACCACCACATTAGCGTTATAACTAGCCAATATTGGTCAAATACTTATTAAGGTCACTGGCTACTAAAGTAAAAGTACAATTTTCACTTATTTGATTCTTGCGTAAAAAAGAATCAGTTTCCATTTTCTTGGGGTCCGTTTGATTTGAATGTTCCCTGGTAACTATTGTTCTTCCCCAGTATTCCTTTAAAACTATTTATGCTGCTATCATTATCCAATCATAACGAAACAAGTGGAAAACTCCTGAGGAACTATCTCCCATGCGTATACAGTATGCAAACAGTTTTATCTCAAAAAGAGACTTGGTAAAAATAGTGGGGGGGAAAACTGCAAAGCATTTGAGTATTACGAAGGCAATGCCAGAGAAAACATGTATTTAAAAATACTTATACTTCTCACATGTTTAAAAAAAGTATCAGCCATCTCCATTTAACCTGCTGAGCAAACCACTGCCAATAGCTCACTTTGGTACTAGTACTGAGCCTGACTGCCCATGGAACATTTAAATAGAGGCTGTGTTCCCAGAGTCTGCTTCTGCATCCCCCTGTCTGCTTTGTCCTAAAGCTTATTAGCACATTCTGTGCTCTCTCTCTGCATTCTTCCTTTTATTTGGCTGCAATTGCCTAGGTGCCAGTGTGTGTCTATAATTGGTGGGTGTATTATTTGTAATTGGGTGCCATTTTTTTAAAACACTCTGAAAGCAGCATTTCATGCTCAAATACAAAACTATATGTAACATGGTTAGTCTATTCTACCTCTCTTTCCCCTGTCACGCAAGTCCTTAGCAGTTTAGGGTGTCACAGGCCATTCTGTAGGCTTTTGACCCCCCCCCCCCCCCTCATGCTCCTCTCTGAGTGACAGAAGAGTGGTGGTGACTCATGGCCTGTGTATAGCCTATTGGGTATAGGTACAGACCTTGAGCCCTCCCCTTCTGGTTCCACAGAGAGGCAGTGCTAATTTTAGGCAGTCTGCTCCCCTCCTTCCTAAGGAGTGGGTGTCACGGGAGACCAGGACTAATACCAGGGATCAATATCGCCAGACAGAACACGAGGGTTTATAAAATTAATTTATTGGAAAAACATATCCACAACTATACAAAAGACAGAAACATCACACATACCCAACTGGGGAAACTGGGGGATACCCTGCCTATCTAGTCGCAGGGACCTACTTGCAGAGATTTCCCCTGTTCTCTCTTTGCCCAGTGCATATGGGACTGGTTTTCAGACCTGAGACCAGCACTGGATTGGACACTGCAGTTTCTCCCTCCAACACCTCTGTAACTCTGCAGGTTCTGTCTGCTAGGGGTCTCCCTCCCCACCTTTTTATACACTTAAACCATAATATTGCAATACTCAGGGCCAGGTGCTGCCTACATGCCCAGGCCCTGATTGGTGGGTAGAACTGCAACATAACATTTGCAACAATTCTACTGCAAACATATTAACCCCTGATTCCTGAGGTGCTGGAACCAAGCAAAGACATTTATATACAAAACATATAATACAATACCAATGTATTACTGACAGGTAGGGGTTATGGCAGACTAAACCTTTATTAACAGCAGCCATAATTCCCCCTACGTCACAGTGGGAGTGAGATCTTCTCCCACTGGGAGTGTGAGAGGCCAGGCAGCCCTCGTGGCTGACTGGCCAGGAAAGATCTGAGTGCTCCAGACTCAGAGAGCAAGCACCATCAAGAGGCCTGAAATCATGTGAACCCTATGCACCGCTGTGAGAGACCTACAGGGAATGCTCATTAAATCCCTTTGTTGCTTTTTACACCTGCCGTGATTTGAGTCAGTGGGCCTGGGTGTATGACATGTGCTTCAGATGGGACTGCCTCGGGGATTCCCAGAGCCTAATGAAGCTGGAGGCGCTGAACACCAGATGACGAACCCAAGATGACACCAAAAGCCTGTCCTGGTCTCCTCACCATCGCAAGCGACTCAGCTGTCCTGACCCTCACAGGTACGCGCACCACAAACACCTGTAACCGCAACAAGCCTCTCCTAGAGGGTGTGGGTACATGTGCTGCATATACAACTAGAACATGTTTCCTTGGAGTCATTTTCTTCATGTATTTACATCAAATGAAAGAAACTGGATTTGGTGCTGGAAGGAAATTTAAACCTCCTAAAATATGTCAGATTTTGATGTAGATTGAAAATAAAAAAGAGGTGCATAATTTGCTCATAATAATATATATATATATATATATATATATATATATATATATATATATATATATATATATATATATAATGCTAGTAGTGTACACGGTGAGATAAAGGTCACAATTAGAGATGAGACTGGAGCTCAAACTGCCAGTGACATTACCACCCAATAAATACTGCTATAATATTGGCATCATGTAACTTTTTCTCTGCTCATTACTGCTTATTAAATGATAAAAACTTACTCAGACCAATAGTTTACTCAAAAGGTCAAAGTCTCGCAGTCCAAAAATGAGTGCAAGACTGGTGCAATCTAATTATAGACAATTACAGGGCTTTATTGCTTGATTTACTGGGTGCATATGGTTTTATCTATGTGTAGTCATGCCTAACAATGCCTACAGTCATCTCTCCTGCTGGCAGTAAAACCTGATAAGTTACAGGAATGCCAGCAGTAATCATGGAGGTTTGCCCTCACACCCTGGTGAGGTGCCCTATGTATGGGAGTGGCTACATGTTCTGAGTCCATTATTAGTGACCTCAGAGATGTGCCTGCCTCCTGAGGTATATAAGGCACTGCACTGCCTAAAGTTAGTGTGGAAGGTTGCAGCGTGTAGTTGCTGCGGGTTGAGGTTCAAGGTGAAGGTGAAGCAGCAAGTTCAACGGTGCCCACTAGTGCACCATTCTATATCAAGTCAGAGAAGGCCAACTGTGTCCAGGGACCTGGCACAGGGGTGATCTCCCTGTGGGGAGAGGGGATCCCACTCCATTGGGAGGGCGTACCTTTTAAAGGGAATCACGGAACAATGTGCGGCTGAGACAAGGACTGTGAGGGGCAGCTGGCCCTTATCACCACGCACAATAAAAATGACTTGCTCAACGAGAACCCCATGGTGTGAGTCTGCAATTACTCTCCTGGGGCCCTCACCACCAAGAAGGAGTTCCTCATCAGGACCATCTACCTGCATACGCATAGATCCTGATGAGGTGGAGGCGCTGCACGTGATGTAAGTAGGACTCGCACCCACTACCTCAGATACCTGTCTGCCTTGACATCCCCCAATACCATCAAGCGGGAGACTCAGAAGTCCTGTTGCCTACAGGTGCACCATAGACACGAACATGTAACGGGGGCTGGATAGACCACAGGGGCCAATGTGAGATTGGGTGGGTCAGACCAGACACGAACAGGCGTTACATATGTAACACCCTTATCCCGCCCGGCAGCTAGAGATAGGGTGTACAGTGAATATGAACACAGTTCTGAGTGCTGACAGGGGTTTACCTGCTCAATTGTAGTGTTGGCTCCGCCGTTACCTTCTCAGGGGTCTGTTAGTGAGTCCGTGCCACGGCTGTAGTGAAGGAGTTAATGTGTAGATAGGCGCCAGGAACTTTTCAACATGTTACTCTTTTATTGAGAACAGCAGCCTTTCCATAATACATCAGGACAGGTTTTATCCAATGCCAGTGCAGCCTTCCTCATGCAATTTAGAGACGGTTCACCTCCTCTGGTCCTACATAACCCAGGGTGGTAACTTCCACAATGTCCATTCCAATCCCTACATACTGTAAACTGGGGGAATTATTGTGGCTCTCGCTCTTGCTCCAGGAACTGACAATCCTATTGACACTATCTGAAGAACCGGTCCCTCCTGGTAAAACAAATAAAGGGTGACTCTGCTGTCCTTACACCACAGGTCCCACTTCACCTGGAGACCCCCTAATGGTAAGGGTCTTTCCCTGGGGTATGGTCTAATGATAAAATGGTGGGTCCCCAGTAATGGGGCAAATTTAGAGTTTGCAGATAGTCAGACTGCACGATATGTGACATCTAGCAACTTCCAGAACAATGCAACAAAATAGTAGCAACCAGATGCCTAACTCCCATGTCTGAGCCTTGCGAAGATTTAACCCTAGCACTGCCTGCAGCTACCAGGGCTGACAGGGCAAGGGGAACATTTTAGCAGGATACTACATCTAGGGCCAGGGACCACCTCGTCAAGCTGCTCCTGGCATTAGCCAAACATGGCTATTTCTAAGTCCAGGAAGCAGCATTTGGCTGGAGAGGTATCCCTCACCTGCCAGGCCTTATTCTGGGTGCTGGTGCGCTCCCGTATCCGAGCAGAGTACACCCACGCTGTGGCCACTTGGCAGGAAGCTGCGTTCACTTCCCAGTGGGCCTTAAGCGGGGTGCTCTGCGCGGTATCTCCCCATGGTTTTTCTTTTAAACTCCACGTCCACCTTTAGTGCACTTTACTTTTAGTTACAGGTGCACGAACATACTGTTTTTTTGTTATATATTTGTTTTGAACCTTTTCTTTTCTGGTTGGTTCTAAATAACCAACCAAATGCTGTATTCATTGATTGGCTGGCGAAGTTATAAGGTTTCAAAATGTACAGTATCTAGTTTTGTCCTGCAGTATGAATGTGTGTGTGTAAGGTATCGCATATTACTGTCACTGTCACACACACAATTTCACTCTGCCTACTCTCTACCCGATGACTGCCTCCCTCAGTTACATTAGAATAGCAAATATTACTTTCACATCAATAACAATCCAGCATACAAAGGCAAAGTTTCATTTGGACAGTTAGTGAGTCAAAGAAAACTATTCTTTGGGCTACTAAAAATATAATGCACAGACATTTATCTTTCAGCATATAATGTGAATTCAACATCCTTTTTAGGCCCTGGTGTTAGATAGTGGACAAATGTTTTGTCAATTATGATCAATAAAATAATATTCCATTGTTTTTATAAATTATATTTTGGAAAGCAGTGCTCACGTTTAATATTTTTAGTTGCATATATATATCAGAGTTCAGACATATTTGCCAGGTTTTAAATCTATCCAGTAAATTATGTTTTCCGACCGGTTAGCCACAACTATTATTAATAACAGCAATATTTTTTTTCAAATATTGTTTGCAATGAATGATTTATTGCTGATGGAAATAACACTTCTCGGATAATATTTTGCAAGGACTATCTTTTCCCAGACACAAGACGGCAAATGGCATTGAAAGTGCCGGGGAGAGTTCAGATGAGACTGTAAGCAAAGTCTTTTTGGTAATGTTATCTCAGATGCTATTTGCATTTGTGTTGATTATCTAATTGTTGGGGATTAATTATGCATAATAGCAAAGTGCTTTTGTTTTTAATCACTTACAGATGCAGCCACCAGTATTAGATGTCTTACCTAGGAAATTCTGTAGATTCTGGGTCAGTCTCACAGTAAATGCCTTAACTTTGCTGCAACCTTTCTGTGAGATTCTTATTGGCCCATCGGATGAACACAGTAGGGGGTCCCTGCAGTCTCATTCAAACTGAATGGGACTGCCAGGGACCCCTGCTATATTAATCCGATGGACCATTAGTCTTTCTGCAGAAATGTCACTGAAATGTTGTAGCATGTACCCAGCATGTACCCAGCATGTACCCAGCATGTACCTGGGTCTTGTTGGTGATAGCTCCAGATTTTCCAAGGCAAGTTTTAGAATACTCGTCGGCGCACCTGTACTTCACCCTTCTCCTCCATGTATTTCCTTACACTTTGTATGTGCCATCATTTCTGTGACATGGATGCAGGGGTGGAAGTAATATTTTTCTGTATAATGCTAGCAATGTGGGGTGTCCTTATATGTGGTCATTTTCTGTGGTTTTATGTAATTCCCCCTTTTTACCCTAATTGCACAGTTCACACACACACACACACACACACACACACACACACACACACACACACACACACACACACACACACACACACACACACACACACACACACACACACACACACACACACACACACACACACACACACACACACACACACACACTTCAGCATTTTTTATTTATTTCAGCAGAATAGTAATGCAAAGTAATATCTTTGAGATCTTAGACCTATCGCTAATAACTTTCTAAAAAAAATGTTTTTCTATAACTGAGCAAAGAACATCAGTTTCACTGTTATTGGAGCAAAAAGAAAATAGACAACCTGATACATATTATTGATCCATTAATGGTTTCTCAGTATTTCAGCTTTCCAAGAAAAACCTTGCAGTGTTCTTCTTCAGGTACAGTTCTACAGCAAGTCAGGATTATACACAATCAATTACTATAACAGTACAGTAAACGCCGCGAGAGGATATGCAATTGAGGAACATTTGTTGCTAGCCGTTATGTGTAAAAAGTGTTGGAGGAGGAATTATTATTTTGTCAGTTATCTCAGCATTA